>NC_041222.1:93892672-93947697 GCF_002837175.3 Physeter macrocephalus | reverse complement strand
GCGGCACGTGGGATCTTCCCGGACCGGGGCACGAACCCGTGTCCCCTGCATCGGCAGGCGGACTCTCAACCACTGCGCCACCAGGGAAGCCCCGTCGGATATTTTTTATTAAAAGAAAAAACAAAGGAGGAGCAGCTATCTTCTTAAACTGAGAGAATAAAGGGACAGGGTCAGAAGTTTAAGAGAAGTTGAGGTTTTCCACTGTTATGCTGGAGAAAAAGGGTGAGAAGTGCTCATGAAAACAGAAGGGTTGGGTGACTTTGTGACTTTCTTCCAACTGCTTGTGCAAGTGGAAAAGGCAGACTTTGTATTCATGCACATTTCCTCCCTCTCTTCTCACTCACTTTGCCTTCAGAGTAAGGAGGGATTTTTTCCCAGAGAGACACTTGACTCATTAATAATCAATTTACAGGGAATGAAGGGAGGGAGGAGACATTTTTCAATAAAAGGCAAGTGGGAATAGCCAAGCCACGTGACTCACTTCCCCTCTCTGTGTCTTAATTTCCTTGGACATAAAATTAGGATAATGCAGTGATCCAATCCACAGCACAGGGATATTGGCAGAACCATGTTAGATAATGCATGGGAAAGAGTTTTGAAAAGTATAAAGTTGCTCTAAGATTAGATAGCTACTGCTATCAAATCACTGTTTTAAGTGCTTTGTGGGTAGAAGATTGAGTAAGAATTATTTACCAATCAAAGAGTTTACAATAAAATTAGGGAGACAAGACATGCAGCATATAATAACATAATAATAGGAACAGATGAGTGGTACAGGTACAAACGAGTAGCCATAGACCCACAAGCTGTACAAACATAGAGCAGAGCGTGATTTGGGACGGTCTCATTGAAGGCATGGGGGCTACTGTGGGTTGCATTGTGTCCCCCAAAAAGATATGTTGACGTCCCATCCCCCAGGACCTCACATGTGACCTTATTTGGAAATAGGGTCCTTGCTGATGTAATTAGCTAAGGTCATACTGGATTACAACATGACTGGTGTCCTCATAAGAAGGGTGGAGGGGAGGCCATGTGAACACACACACACGCACATGCACACCCGCGCGCGCACGCACACGTGCACACCCGCGTGCACACGTGCACACCCGCGTGCACACCCGCGCGCGCACACACGCACGCACAGTCGCGCGCACACACACGCACACACCCACGCACACCCACGCACGTGCGCACACACGCACACCCGCGCGCACACACACACAAGGAGAGAAGGCCCGCGCACACACGCACGCGCGCACACGCACGCACACCCGCGCGCACACCCACGCACACGCGCACACACACGCACGTGCGCACACACACACAAGGAGAGAAGGCCATGTGACAACAGAGGCAGAGATTGGAGGGATGCAACTGCAAGCTAAGGACGCCAAGGATTGCTGGCAACACCAGGAGCTGGAAGAGGCAAGGAAGTCTCTTCCCCTGCAGATTTCAGAGGGAGCACAGCCCTGCTCCTTGATTTCTCACTTGCAGCCTCCAGAGCTGTGAGAGAATAAATTTCTGTTGTTTTAAGCCTCCCAGTTTGTGGTACTTGGTTGAAGCAGGTCCAACTAATACGGAATCTGAGTGGGGACCTCGTAAGCTGTGCTGCATTCCCAGAGGCACAGCAGAGAAGAAAAGCAATTCTTTGGAGGATGTTAGGTCCGATGTTCCCCTAGTGTGTAGGAGGGGAGCATCACCTGTCAAGTGAATCATTTCTCAATTTGTTATAATATATCGGAATAATGTCTGCGTTCCCTCTGGATAAGATCGGCAATTTCTAGTGTATTATTTAGTAATCAATACCATCTTAACTTTGCTACCTAGTCTATTTGGTTTGGCTGCACAAACTCTTTTTAAATTACGTCTCCTTGCTTATTATCTATTTATTGCCTATGAAGAATCATGCTGACCCTGTTCTCATTATTTAAAAATCAGTATTTGGCTTTCATGTTTATTGATGTTCAGGTCTTAGTGGGACCCAAATTTCCTGGTAAATTTTGACATTTAGCTCTGAGGAGAGCAGTTCAAAATGACCTACTAAGAAACTCCTAAAGCACTCTGAGCTCTGTTTGACATTCAGAGTTTGCTTTAAGGAAATCCTGTTCTCTTACGAAGCTGTTATGGTCTATTGGGCCAGTATCATACCTTGAGAAAGGTCTAAGAGCCATATTTACACATGCAGCTGTCACAGATCCAAAGTAGCCATTAGTGATGATTAGGTAAATAGAACAACTTCAGATGTCCCTAAATACATATTTGCAGATTAATAGACCATTGGGTGAGGTGTTTCTCTTTTAAATAAGCCCAGTTCTTTTAAAACAAAATTCTGGTTAGGTTATGGGCACAGTGGGGAAGGCTGCCCCTGTTTCTGTGTATTACTGGTTACCACATCAGGGTTGTATCTTAGCATTCTTTGGATGGTAAGGATCCATTCTAAAGATGATGTGGCGTACGCACCATTCATTCAAGGCAAGGCTCAGGACACTAATCAGTATCTAAATTTTAGAGCGGAGGCTTCTGTTTAGGTGTCCCCAAAGGTAGTAATGGATGTCTATGGGCTAATTTCATTATTTCAGAAAGTCTAGTGGAGATCATTCATTTACACTTAGGTAACCACCTGATCCAATTCAAGAGTCAACTCTGCTTTATAAAGGTTTAAGAGTTTAGAGTCTGAAGCCAGACTGCCTGAAATTCAGTGCAGCACCACAATTCACTAGCTGTGGAGCCTTGTCCTGTATACTCAATCTCTCTGAACCTCAGTTTCCTCATCAGTGAAATAATGATGACAACAGTGGGTACTTCGTATGATGGTTGTGAGGCTTACCTGATTTGATGCAAGGAGGGCTCTTAGCCCCTGGCACACAGTCAGTTCTTGAAAAATGCTTATTATGACTTTTTGCTTTTAGCTAAACTATATGAATTCGAACCAGATAGTTTATGCTAGTCAGAAACTCTACTTGGCAATGGCATATCTCAAATTAATTTTTATTAATTAAAAAGAATTTATGTATAAGCTATCTCTTAAAACCTGGCTTGCAGAGGGAGAAAAAAATTAAAGGGGTCATTGGTAGTAAAAATATTTTCATCACTGTGTTTTGGTTTTTGTAAGATTCTCTTGTTTATGCTGTCTTGACACAGCATCCAAAACCATAAAGGGAACACCCACTCAGAGAACACAGTCCTTGAAAGCACTGTCATCCTAATATAATAATAATTTTCACTTAGCAATTGGACACAGTCTCTAATTATGGCTCCTTAGGTTTCACTTTAAATATCCAAGGAGATTCAGAATACAAAAATGAAAATGAACGCTGTCTGACAGTCCCATACCAAAATCTGGGAGGAGTCTCCACTAGATAAGGCAAATGCGGCTAAATAGAAGGAGAAACCTACCCAGGATGATAGAACTTAAAATGCAAAGTGCCAAAAGTGAACCCACACTGGAGGGAGTATTTGCAGCATGGATGCTGTTGGTGCCACAGACGGTGTCGTCATCATCCAAGACTAGGAAGCTTCCTGTAACCTCCCCTAAGCTGAGCCGTGTGCTTCTTCATCCATTGTCTGAGTTCCCAATGCAGCCTCTGCATCCTTCTCTCATATCACTTGTCACATCATATTGATACTATCTGTTTATAGGTCTAAGTCTAAATTTAAATTGTAGGAACCATGTACTAGTCATGTTTGCATCTGCAATAACTGGCAGAATGTCTGGCCCACAGCAGACACTCAATAAACACAAGTTGAGCTGAACTGTGCAGACTTTATCCTATGTTTTGCTGAAAGTCAGCTGTACTCTCTGCTGTGTGTTCCTGAACGGCTAGTTTTGTCATCTGTCAAAAGAAAAGACTTTGCTTACTCAGTCAGTAATTTATTCACTCATTTAAATAATACCTTCTGAGTTTCTACCTGGCGCCAGACACTGTGCACGTGTGCAGCTTGATATGACTTTCTTTGGAATCCAAGCTGATGCCTAGTATGACTAACTCCTTTTCGAGGTTCTCAGACATGCTTCCTCTAATAGTTCATTCGAGAACTTTTCCTAAGATCTAGCTCAAGCTCATTGGTCTAGAATTTGATCAACATACTTAGCTCACCATTTCAAATTTAGAACCACAGTTGTCCATCTCCAAACTTCCGATACCAACTCTCATTGTCTGTAACCCTTCAAACATCACTGGTAACAACAGCTGGGAAATCTCAGGCATAATGCTCTACATGGCATACGATGAAATTTTTTTAGGGCCAAAAGATGGGCAATCATTGACTTGCAATACCTCATATTTCTCATCTAATTCAATTTTAATCCCTGTTACAGTTTATGTAGGAAGATCATTTTCTCTGGCAGAGACAGAAGGAAAGAAGATGAATGGAAAATAGAAAACTGGATAGTAATGCTTCCCTGGTAACCTGTAATCGATTCACTACTTACCTAAGTGAGGCTGCCAATAACAAGTTTAAATTTGCCCCAATTGAGGATTAACTGCTATAGAAATTGCCTTCCAACAAAAAATAATTAGGAAACTGGACAAAACATACGGAGCAATTGTTTTCAGTTACTGGACAACAGTCAGCTTAGGACTGATTCCCCAAGAGAGGCAAAATAAACCAGGTGAGCCCTACGATTGCCCCAACCTGCTGCCTGTAGACAGTTTTCAAGCTGCAGCAAAAGAAGAGGCAACCCAAACAGAGCCCGGTGCTCTCATCAAATTTAGGAGTTTGGGGAATGTGAGGTGACCAGAATTTGTGAGGAAGAGTGCAAGAGAGAAGGGAGCTGTAGAGAGAGAGACTGAGAGAGCAAAACTGCTCTGGGGATATGCAGAGGGGTCTACTTGAGTCTTTGGCTGAATGCTTACATGCACAGGTATGAAGTGAAATTCCAGGAAGCTGAAGAAAGAACAACCAGAAAGCAGTAGGTGAAGCAATTTCTGGAGCTTACTCAAAGCTAAGAATAGTTCTTATTTTGACCAGTCAGGGTGGAGAGACCTTCTAATATATGGGACATTCATTGGTGGTGGTGTGCTGGAGCTGGCTTGCACAAGATTGAGATGGCTGCTTGTTAAGCTTTCAGGAATTTTGAGAGCTGTGTGATGTTACATTGGTAGATTGAAATTGGCTGAAATAGAAGTAAACAAACACTACAACTCAGGTTTGTATTTTTTTCTTGGAGAACAGTTGTTAAACATTTACCAGCACACTACTGAGCATGGGGTAGAGTCTTTAGAAGAACCATGCTTAAGCAGTTTAGCAGTTTTGTCCTAGAACAAAATCTACCCTCCAAAAAAAAAAAATGGAGGGGGGCAAGCCTCAAATAGATCAAGTTGGTCTACAAGTAACTTAACCTCAAGTTAGTTGAGGTTAGTTGAAGCTCAGTTAAGGTCCAATACTCTTGAAAGTAATATAACAAAATCCAGCTCTTAACACAATAACATTCATAACAATACGAATAACTTCAATTATATTAAAATAAATGTAATTCATTATCAAAAACCTTTTCCCAAAGAAAACTCCAAGCCCAGAGGATTTCCCTGAATTCTACAAAAATTTAGGGAAGAAATAAAATCAATTCTACACAAACTTTTCCAGAAAATAGAAGAGGAGAAAATACTTCCTAATTCAAAATGTTATGAGGCGAGCATTAACTTGTTGTCCAAACCAGACAAGAACATTACAAGACATTACATTAGAAGGAAACTGCATACCAATATCCCTCATTGACATAGATACAAAATCCTTCACAAAAGATCAATATTAACAAATTGAATCCACCAATATAAGGATAAAAATATACAAGGACCAAGTGTAGTTCATCCCAGGAATGCGATGTTGGTTTAACATTTGAACATCAGTCCATATATTTCACCATATTAACACATTAATGAAAGAAGTCAGACATCAGACTCTATTCTGCATGATTCCATTTATATAAAATTCTAGAAAAGGCAAAACTACAGTGGCAAGAAGCAGATCAGTGACTACCTGGGCCTGGGATGGAAGAAGAGAATGGACTGCAAAGGGATATGAGGAAACTTTGGGGTGTAATAGAAATGTTACATTTCTTGATGGTGGAAGTGGCTATGTGACATTTGTCAAAATTTATCAAACTATACACTTAAAATATATGTATATTATACCTTAATAAAGCTGATATTTAAATTGTTTTGGCTCAAATTAGCAAATGCCCTCATAGCAAAAGCAGCTTCCATGATCCCCTTGTTTCTCTAAGCCTCCTCTTTCCGTTCCTTCCTTAGCCTAGTGATTTCTTAGTACAGTGTCAGTTGGTCCAAAGGCCCTGGCCTGCCACCATGAGAAATGGGAGTCGGTCATTGATTTTCTTGGAGAGTCCGTAAGAGAAGGTGAAGCATGGACTCCTCAGTAGAGTAGGAGGAATGGGGTTTTGGGTTGGGGTCATGGGGTTTCTCTCCTTCTTTTCCTTCTTTTGTCATGTAAGTAAATGTTTGAGGCTGGGCCCCCAGATATACTTTATTTGGTTCAACTCAGAAACGTTTATTCATTTGTTGTGACAATTAATATGTCAAAAACTGGACTTAAGATCAAACGACCAGGAGAATTCCCTGGCAGTCCAGTGGTTAGGACTCCGCGCTTCTGCTGCAGGGGCCATCGGTTTGATCCCTAGTCGGGGAATTAAGATCCCACAAGCTGTGCAGCACGGCCGAAAAAAAAAAAGAAAGAGGAAGATCAAACGACCAGATTTTTTACAACTGGTTCTGTGTGAACTTGAAGTGAACAAATCGCTTAACTTCTCTTGGCTTCAATATTATCCTTCAACAAATGAGGATCGATGACTCCTAAAATGATTCCAAATAAATAGGATTCCTTACCTTCCAGAGGAAAGACTTCCACACAACTACTCTTCTCTCACACCATTGCTTAAGATTGTTCATCTGCTTCCTATTCATAATTTCAAAAACCATGTCTGTCAAATGTTAGTGCTCAATTATATTCAGTTTAGTAAATGTAATATATAATAATACCTCATTCATCTAGCATTCAGTTCTCTTGATTTCTCAATTCTCTAGAATAAAATCAGGGATAGGATAAGAAGCTTTGAAACAGGAATAGGGGAGGGTCTCTCAGGAGTCCATTCAAAGGTTGGAGGATTTTCCTGAAAGAAGAAACCCATTACTTAGGGTTAATTTGTTGGGTGTTTTACATCCAAACCTAATAAAATTAATTAGTTTGTTCTCGAACATTTGCTAGTTCGTCATCAGTAAATTAAAAGGTATGTTGACAAACCACTTACAAAGGAGGAGATAGAAAAACCATAAAACATAGGTACAATAAAATGCAGATGATTCTAACATGGAAATTGTCTTATACACATACTTCAATAGGTCCTGAGGGAGCTACTGTATTGGAACTAAGTACAACTACTAATTTTCTTTAATGTTACTATCTTATGTTTTAAGCGACAACCTCTCAGATATCTGGAAAACTGGATGGATTCTCCAGGATGACTCAACCTTCGACAGTTCTGGAAAGCTGATGTTTACTATAGTATATTTTATTTAGCAGCTGTTTCATATGTACTGTGTTCTCAACTAGACTGAAGCTTCTCAAGGGGAAGGCCAAGTCATGTACTTCTTTGCCTCTCATACAGCCACCTTCATACGTATCATGAGATTAATGGCACCACATTCACATGGATGTAGTTTAGGTAAAGGACCCAAACATCTAAACAGAGCCTGAAACATAGCTGGTGCTCAACTAATGTTGGTTGAATGAATGATGTTAGTGTTTTGTGCAGTTCAAGAAGCACTTAAATTATTATTGATTTTAGGGATCTATATATGTATAACCGAATCACTTTGCTGTGCAGCAGAAATTAACAGAGCATTGTAAATCAACTATACTTCAATAAAATATATTTTTTTAAAAAGCTTCATTATATGCTTGGACTGTCATCCTTTTCTCCAATAAACTTACTAATCCTCCTCCTTACACAATTAAAATAATCTCTAAAATCACACAAATTCCCAAAGATTTTTCGGTCTGATGGCTTCTCTTGAGTCCCATGAAGAGTGAATTGCAAACTCCCATGACTTTTTTCCTTATGCTCTTCTCAAAATGTTCCTGCTCCCTACGCTAAACATTTCTCTCATCTCTGATTCATATTTGACATGAAGAGTTTGCAGATTGGGTTTAACATTTATATTTTATTTTCTCTTTTCTCTTTTCATGTTCACATCACACGGTTGTCTTAGATCGCATGTTTTTACGGTCATGGTGGAACATATCTTTGTAATGATTTTTGACAGTTTCCTGTAGGCAATTGGGTGCTTAAAAATACCTTAAGAAATATGAATTAGGGAATTAAGGATTCGAGTACTTCCAAAAAATATTTTCGTTGGATGCTTTCTGACATCAAAACATTTTAGAATGGAAAAAGGAAAGAATTAATTTGTGGTTGACTCTTCTGGAAAATTCTGGGATAATTCAACAGGTCTGTTGTGCACCTCTTACATAACTAATGTAGGGCTAGTGAGGTAGAAGGTGCCAAAGTGATCGAACCCAACATTATGGTGCAACAAGAGTATTTAATATATTTAATTTGTCTTTGTATAAATATAATAATAAAGCACATTTTTAATCTTGAAAAATTAAAGAAAAATTTTAAATGACCCATGTTTCCCCACCACCACCCACCCTAACAAGACTATTTCTTTATGCTTTAGAAGTACTACTTGGCTACAGTACATACATAGAAAACCCAGTCCCTGCCCTGGAGGAGTTATAAATCTCAGTGGGAGGAGACAAGAGCTACACAGCTGAAGTAGCTATAAAACTAGTTGAAACCCTGTGTAACAAGTGCTAAATGGAGCATTTACAAAGGAGGGAAGGTAGAGCCTATAGAATCTTTACCTCCAAACATGCTTCAAGATACTATAACCAAAGTATGAGAAAATGTCCAAAAAATAAAACTCCCTATTCCAGCGACCTGCTGGTTGAACAACAGCATTGAGGAAATGTTCTCGGTACCAGTAAAACCCACTGACCCAGGTGGAAGACAAGGATTCTTAGCCCATCAACTGTGATGCAACCAAACCTTCAGACAAGCTGGGTTATGAGAGGTTTTGCAAAGCTTTCTTGCCATTTATCCCCTGCTTAGAAATGGCTTGACACCTCTGCGGAGTCATGGCCAAAACTAACTCTATTTTAGGCCTGAACATTTGGGCAGATACTAAAACACACCCCAGCCTTGAGGACGTTAAGTCCTCGCTTTTCTCCCAGAACAAACGGCAGCCTGAGAAAAGCAAGCAGTCATGCATATTTGTGCTGGGTAATTTTTAAAATGTGCACTTTATTTGTCAGGATATGTATCAAATCTCCCCACTCAATGAAAAGCACTGCTACCTCGATGCCAGGTGGCTTTCTCTTTTTGTGAAGTGGGGAGGGGGCTGCTTTTCACTCCAGGCACAAGAATCAGGATCTTCTAATTTACACCCACAGTTCTAGTTTGAAAATCAAATTCCACGAAGCTTAAAAATTATTTTCATCACTCAAGTTTTAAAAATTAATAAACAAATGAACATATTTCCACTCAAATGTTGCCTACTTCACTGGCCTATTAATATCACTAAGATTTTTTTCCAAATCACAATTATGACTTACCCTGAGATTCTAGAAAATTTGGTAAAAAGTGATTTTCTCTAAATACCTAGAATAAACTGGAATCACAGAATTTTAGAACTATACATGAGTTTTTGAGATTTTTCCGTTCTTTTTCTTCATATTATAGTTGAGATTTGGGGAAATTAAAAGATTATCAAGATAACATAACTATTTAGTGGAAGAATCCCTCTCTCCTGCTTCCACCTTAGTGAACATTCACCTAACATTTGTTGGATGTCTTGCCTATGTCAAGAACTTTCATGTTCTTGCCTCTGGATTTATCAAGATGGGGAAACCTCAGGGAGTTTACATTCAAGTAGGTGCAGATTGCTCATAGTTAGATCTTAGAGAAATGTTAAATACTTATTTTAAAATAATTTTTATTGGAGTATAGTTGATCTACAATGCTGTGTTAGTTTCTGCTGTACAGCAAACTGAATCAGTTATACACATACATGTATCCACTCTTTTTGTAGATTTTTTCCCAACATAGATCATTAGAGTATTGAGTAGAGTGCCCTGTGCTATATGGTAGGTCCTTTTTAATTATCTATTTTATATATAGTCTTGTGTATATGTCAATCCCAATCTCCCAGTTTATCCCTCCCCCCTCTTTGCTCCCTGGCAACCGTAAGTTTGTTTTCTACATCTGTAACTCTATTTCTGTTTTGTAGATAAGTTCATTTGTACCCTTTTTTTAGATTCCACATATAAGCGATATCATATGATATTTATTATTTAATACTTTTTTTGGTTAAAAATCAAACAAAATCTGCTATTCACACAACTCCCACTTTGTCTTAACTATGTCAAGGTAAAAAGTATGGCCATAATGTGTTTCAAATCCTAAGACCTATAGTGGATCCTCATTATCCCAATATGAATCATCCAGGGGACTATGCTGTATGTAGGCTATGTAAGGAAGCAAAAGTAGTTTTAATCAGAAAATGCTCACTAAATGATTTTCCACTTAAAAATTAGTGCCCTCTCAAACATCCCTCCTCACTCAGTGCTGGTGTTTAGTTTCACCCTTTGGGTCAACATCTTTGTTAGCCAATCTTTCCCTGATCATTATAAACCACAACACAATGCCAACTGGTTGCAAAATAAAATCAAAAATCTTACTGAAAGAATTGATGAAGTCAATCAAGTCGATATTGAACGGCTCAATCACATGCAAAACTGTTGATAAATGAAGAGCAACTAGAAATACCATGGTTAATGGAAGAAGAGAAAATTGCAAGGATGGTGACATAAAAGTTACCTCCATAAAGAATGGTTTGAGTAACCTTGAATTAAGAGAAGCCCTTGAACAAATTAATGAAGTTCTTGAATATTTTTCCAAAGATGATTCTCTTTGTAATTGTAGGATTAAACTCAAACAAGAAATGGAGGCCATTGTATTATGCCAGTTATACTTTTGACAGAAAAATCACAAACTCCAATAAAGAATGACTATTTATGTCATTCTTGGTTCATTCTAAGACTAAAACACAGTTTTAATTTAAATATATATTTTATATACAAAATAATATAAACTTATTTTTAAGATTTTTAGTTTGAGTCTTCAAGATATAGTCCCTATCACTCTTTAATTTGGACATTTGTTCTCAATTTCAAGTAGATTTTGTACCCCTGATTTTCAACAGTAAAGATAACCTATAAACCTATAATTGTAGAGATGAAGGACTGAAACCCAGAAAGCATAGCATCTAGAACTGGCAGCACTTAGTCACTTGAGTCTTCCATCACCCAGAGACTGCTAAACTCTATACAAAGAGGTAAGGAATTTGCCTTGCACTTAACGTGGCTTTTCAGTCAAGGTAAGAATTTGATGGCAGGAGAAGAAGTAAGACACTGAGGAAAGATCTTAAGGAAGATCAAATAAAACTTGTTTTCCCTTCACTTTAGCTAAAGAAATGACATGTCTAAAATTGATCTTAATCCAGAATGTACATTCCAGGGGTAAGTCTTGCCCATTTTAAAGTGTTTTCTGGTGCAATTAAGAGAAATACTTAAAATAGGGATTAATCCTGATGATTCGGTTTAGAGTTCTTTTTTAAAGAGAGTACACAGAAGAAACCATAATGCTCCCCAGCACCATCGCCCCCACTGCCTCGCTCCTTCCAGCAAGTGATAATGTAAGGCTAAAAGGAGTTCCAGTATGCGATGGACTGAATGTTTGTGTCCTCCAAAAATTCATATCCTGAAGTCCTAACCTCCAGTGCGATTGTACCTGGAGGTGGGGCCTTTTGGAGGTAATTAGATTTAGATGAGGTCATGAGGATGGGGCCCCCATGATGTGGTCAGTGCCCTTATAAGAAGAGGAAGAGAGACTGGTACTCTGGTGCACTGGCACGCACTCTCTCTCTCTCTCTCTCCCCCTCCACCCTGCCACCTCTCTCCCTGCCATGTGAGGACACAGCAAGAAGGTGGCCATCTGAAAGCCAGAAAGTGGACCTTGACTAGGAACTGAATCTGCCTTGATCTTCGACTTCCCAGCCTCCAGAAGTGTAAGAAAAGAGATGTTTTCTGTTTAAGCCATCCAGTCTATGGTATTTTGTTATGGCAGCCTGAGCTGACTAAGACACAAGGTCTCCAAAACAAGTTTTGGTTCTTAATTGGCACTCTGCCAGTAGGCCACAATTTCTTCTTATGTTGACATGAAGAAGATATCAGTGTCTGGAGCCAAGAGGCTGGAGATGTCCTGTCTCATTCAGAAGGACAGGAGTGGTCAGCCCTTCATCATCTCAGAGGGCAAAGCATCCATTGCATCACCTCTGGGCTGTGCCCTCGGCTCTAGCGACCACTAGTTGTTACTTTGGTTGGCCCAATAGCTCTTGGACTAATACAGTGGCAGTCAGTCTAAACAAAAAATATCAAGGCCTCTGTTCTACCCTCGGTAATATAGAAATAGAATAGCCATAGTCTCACCTTCAGTCATTTTAGAGACTAGCTGGGGAGAGTGAGGGCATCCTTAGGCTATTAGGCCTGGCTCAGGCCCCCACAGTACCTAGCCCTCTGATCCACCAGATCTACTTGCTCATCAGCATGGAGCATGAGAAAAATCCAACCATTTCTGCCCTTAATGAGAATGTCCTCGGTAACTCTGCCATGGTGACAGAAGGATCCCAGATGGGGTGGCTGAAAAATGTTTCCCCAGCAGTCCCTGTTGGCTGTTTTTCATGGAGCTCTGTCAGCTGTGGCCCATCACAGTGGTTCCTCCATTCTTCTGTGTGCAGCTGTCCTCAGCTGCAGTGCCCAAGATCTGGCAGCAACTCCCAGCAACGAGGTCTGTTCTCCCGAGAGTCCTGTCCTATTCATCCTCATGTCTCTGGTCCCTGGAACCACTTCAATGTCTTGGGACTGGGCTTCACTGAATGCTCTTAGCATGCCACCAATGGGTAGCTCCCAGTGGGGCCCCCACGGAAACCCCATGGAGGCAGCTGGGCTGTCACCTTCAATCTCCCACCAGCACCAAGCACAATTCACTAGCTCATCCCTCCATCAGGCTCAGCAAGCTCCTCCAGTGCTCACTGCTTCAACTAATGGCAGCACTAAGCCAGCAGCTGGTCCAGAGACCTCTCCTCTTTTCCTTCATATTCAACTGAACCAAGACTTCTATTCTATCATAGGTCAAAATTCCACTCTCTTTCCATTCTCACTGGCCTTAATTAGACTATTGGTCTATATTCTAACTGTCTTGTCTGACTCCAGCCTTTAGCATCACTACTTTGTCTTCTACCTTATTTATCAGTTCCTCCCCATGCTCAACAATTTTTGGTGGTTCCCTGTTATCAACCGTTTTAAGCCCAAATATCTTAGTAAGACACTTAAGACACCACACCATCAGGATCCGACCCAACATTCCTGAGTCACCTGTCACTGTGCTCAACCTTAACCTTACACCTTGCATTCAGATCTCACTGAAATATTCATTATATGTATTCCGGAATTCACCACGTACGTCCCTGCAGGGTTCCCTCTCCTGGGATGGCTCAATCTTACAACTATGAACATATTTATTTAAATTCCGGTTCAAAAGCTACATCTTCTCGTTAGCCTTTCCACCACCTTCTCAATCTGAATTCATACTCTGTTTTCCAAGCTCCTGTGACATTTTATTAATTAATAGGATGACCTTATATTCCAGTTTGCTTGGGATGGTCGCAGTTTATACCGGATGTTCCTGCTTGTATATTAATGGTTCCCTCGTTTTGCTCTCAAAAATGTCCAGATTAGGACAATAAATTATACAGTCATTCCATGTACACAATTCTTGTATTCTAAAACCTTGCATCCTAATTAATTATGTACTCATGTATGTCCCTCCCTCCTTGTCTTTAGGTCTGAAGTCAGGGATGGCTCCTCTCTCAAAGTTGCCTTTCCCCAGGGTTCAGCCAGTGCTTATCACATAGTAGATGCTCAATATCATTTATTTAAAGTGCATTTTAGTTCTGCCTCAGAGGATGAGCGTGACTTGAAAAGGCAGAGAGTAGAGACATTTTAAAGATGATTATAGTGATAGTAGGGATAATGTTAAGAGATTCCGTTGCAGAAAATATTAGTTAATTCCAAGTCCATCCCATATTTGACAGGTGGATTTTCTGAGCTGCTGAACACAGAATTCATGGCAAGTTTTCAAATGCGAACGCAGGGCTGTGGCTGCAGCTGCCCTTGGCAGAGCATCCCCAGAGAGGAGGCTGAGTGGTATGCATGCAGATTTACCCAAGGGTGCGCCTGTAAAGTTAAGTAGACTCAGGGTGAATCCGAGGCTATGAAACAGCACTTCCAGACTCTTATCCCACACGAAATCCATCAGGAAGTGAGCAATCATTGGACCAGATGCCCATTTGGTAAGGATATTTGAAAAGTTAAGTCTGAAATGTCCCCAAACCAGTTATTTCCAAATTAGAATAGCTCTGAAGTGTCATCCCAGCTTCAGAACTTTCCACAGCGTTGGCAACGGCTTCTGTTAGGACCGCATCACCCCTGTCTGTCTCCCCCTGCCTAATCTCATGCTTCCTTCCCTCCAAAGCACTGCCTAATAAATCTCCTTCACACTAACCATTTCAGCATCTGCTTCCAAGGAGCCCAACTTACAACACTGGTCAAATAAACAAAAGACAAGATCCATAATTTCAATACACAATTTAGCCAAAACGATCAAATATACCCACAGAAATGAATAACAGTTTAAGACAGATTGTAGATTATAAGACCCTTCAAGGTAAACACAGTGTCCCATTCTTATCTCCAATGCCCAGCAGCAGTCATGGATCCAATTGCTGTTTGCTGAACAGATAGACAGATGGCTGGATGGCAAATGAAAAACATAATTACCATACACGTGAAAGTCTGTGAGTTCAGAGGATTACAGGTCGCTGTGGAGTTTGGTTCCTGGGAAAGTCTTCACTAAGGAAGTGCCATGTAAGTAAGGTATTGATACACGGCAGGGAGACAGAAACACAACCTGATACCCAGGAGAGAGATAACATAGAATCAAGACCAGATTAAGAAGAAGAAAATCTGGGTGGCTGCCTGGATTGCCTATTATAAGAGGCACTATAATATCATCAGAAATATAACCAGCTGTGCATGTCCATACTTCTCTCCAGGGTAGTATTAGATGTGATTGGAAGTAAAACTCTTATGAATTATGAGGAGGAAACCCCAAAGGTGCACGCTCAAATAACAACACATGGCCACCTAACTTCCTTCTGAGAAGGCAGGGCTGGGTGAGCACAGGTTTGTAGTGAGAATGGAACTGCTGATGTTAAAGATGCTAAAAGGGGATGGGGGCACCCCCGGTGTTCCTCTTCTCTGATCTTCCCCCAGTCAGCCGTCAGCCTCTCCCATAAATATAAATGTTAAACAAACATTTAAAGAATAATGGTGTAACAGGATGTCAATTAATGGGCCTGCTCTGGGCACCCACACGTCTCAGCTCAGCCCTGCATCTAGAGATAAGCAGTAAGGAGGAAAGAAATAGAAAGATATTCCAGGTTCTTGTGATGGCACCCGTTAATGTATCTAAATGCTATTAGAAGCTATTTGCATTTTTGCAAGTTCCGTTAAGTGTACAACTGCTGCAGTTGCGTGTGTGTGTGTGTGTGTGTGTGTGTATGTGTGTGTGTGCCTGTGCTGGAGAGACAGAGGGAAGGCTCTCACTGTGTAAATCCAGTGATGTTGAGACACCATGGGAAGCAGGTCAGGGACCCCTGAGCCTGGCTCCCAGCCCTCAGGAGCAAGACTCTTAAACCTTCTAGAGGAATGGATAAAGAAGATGCAGTACATATATACAATGGAATATTACACAGCCATTAAAAAAGAATGAAATAATGACATTTGCAGTAACATGGATGGACCTAGAGATTATCATACTAAGTGAAGTAAGTCAGAAAGAGAAGGACAAATATCATATGATATTGTTTATATGTGGAATCTAAAAAATGGGTACAAATGAACTTATCTACAAAACAGAAATAGAGTTACAGATGTAGAAAACAAACTTATGGTTACCAGGGGATAAGGGTGGGGAGGGATAAATTGGGAGATTGGAATTGACATGTACACACTACTATATATAAAATAGATAACTAATAAGGACCTACTGTAGAGCACAGGCAACTCTACTCAGTACTCTGTAGTGGCCTATATGGGAAAAGAATCTAAAAAAGAGTGGATATATGTATATGTATAACTGATTCACTTTGTTGTACACCTGAAACTCACGCAACATTGTAAATCAACTATACTCCAATAAAAATTTTAAATAAAAATAATAAATGAATGTCTCCCTTTGACTCACCTGGCAGGCAAATGGATAAAAATGGAAATCATCAAGGCAGGGGCGTGTTTAGGTGAGGATCACAGCACTCTCTGGGGGAAATGGCTGCCAATGGGGGGGATGGGTAGTTTTAAATACAGCAAGACATGCGTTGGGATTGTTCTCTTGACTAGTCTCCAGAGGTTGATGCTGGTGGCCTGGGGTTGCTCAGAGTCTCAGTGCTCACGTAGAGCACAGAGCTTTGCAGTCCCCTTAGTTCAAGGTTGTAAAGGTAGAAGGCAGTTTCCACACTTGCCTTCACCTGTTGGAGCACAGAATGAAAGTGTAACAAGGCCACAAGAACGCAGAGGTCATAGGTAGCTCCTTGTGATCCGGAGCCCCAGTGTCACCACAGGACTCTGGGGACAGGATTATCACACAGACAGTAAAACTGCGTGATGAGGTCAGGGCCACTGAGGACGAGAACAAGATGGGCAAATCCAGATGGACATTCTTGAGCCCACATGCGACCCCAGGAGCTCCAAAGGACGGAAGGAAGGTGTGAGGGGTTGGAATACCCAACGTTTTGAGGAGAAGATTAAGTCAAAGAAATACTGCTTTGGGACTTCCCTGGTGGCACAGTGGTTAAGAATCCACCTGCCAATGCAGGGGACACGGTTCCAGCCCTGGTCCGGGAAGATCCCACATGCCGTGGAGTAACTAAGCCTGTGCACCACAGCTACTGAAGCCCGTGTGCTCTAGGGCCCACATGCCGCAACTACTGAGTCTGCATGCTGCAACTACTGAAGCCTGCGTGCCTAGAGCCCACGCTCCGCAACAAGAGAAGCCACCGCAACGAGAAGCCCACGCACCGCAACGAAGAGTAGCTCCCGCTCTCCGCAACTAGAGAAAGCCCACGCGCGGCAATGAAGACCCAAAGTAGCCACACACACAAAAAGAGAAATACTGCTTTGTTGCAAATAAGATGACTCTACTGTACACACCCAACACCAGATGGTGGTTCTTGGGAAACACAGGTGTGTGTACATGACTGGACTTACTGAGCTTACAAGGAGGACACATTCATATCTGCACAGCTGGAAATCCCAGATGACTGCTCATGTCTTGAGGGGCTTCTTAGAGAGAAGTAGACGGCTGGCTCGTTGTGAGTCTGCTCATCAGCAAGGCTTGGAGAGGCATTTCGTTTCTTTTCCCACCCTGGGGTTTCTGGTCCTGATGGCATCTGGAATAACTAGCCTGATGCAGAAGTGAAAGTAGAACCTTCAGGAAGGCAGAGTAAATGGGTGTTGATGTGATCAGAGATTCTGTGGATTAAGGGAAAGTCCCAGGACTTAAAAACATTTCTTCCACATGAGCCTGTGCCAGATATCTGAGAACCTGCCATTAGAGCCATGCTCTGTTGGTCTTTAACATTGTTGGTGGCACACTGGCTTATTTTTCTGGGTGAAGGGTTGCTTCTAGATACACTTGAGCTTATTTTTCCATTTAATTATTAAAATAGATGCTGCAACCACATGGTGCAGACATTAAATACATAACTTTTTAGTTCAGTTATATACATAAATGTCACCCTCCTACTCCTGTCTTTCATCGTTCAGTTGCTGCCTATATCCTTGTACCACCATGTTATTAGCGTTCTGTGTATCCTTCTAGAGTTTATTTTTACACAGATGAGCAATATATTGATAAATAAATATTCTCACCTCCCCTTTTCACCCAAAAGTAACATAAAACTTTGCTTTGTCTTCTTTTGGGGGTTTTGTTTGTTTAATTTTTTGTTTTATTTTTGTGTGTTGTTTTTAAGTTAAAAATTTTTTACTTAAAAAATGATTGTCTTTGACACCCTTCCATATCAGAAGTTTTCTTATTATTTAAACAGTTGGATGGTATTCGATTGTATGTATATACCATCATTTTTAAAGTAGTTCCTTATCGCTGTAATTTAGGTTGTATAGAATATTTTGCTATTGCAAATAACTTGGCAAGAATTGAACCAGGAGAAACTTCTCACAAAGTTCACTTTGTACCTGTGTAAGTATATCTGGAAAATAAATTGCCAGAAGTAGAAAAGGATATATAGATTCATAATTATGATAGGTATTGTGTGTCTGAGTGTGTGTATGTGTGTGACTTTTTTGTTACTTATTTTGGAATCATTTTAGGTTTACAGAAAAGTTGCAAAGGTAACACTGAGTTCCCATTTACACCTAACAATACTGTATGTTTTTTATACATGCATTAAAAATTTTTATGTCGTCAACTCTATCCATCTTTTGCTTTGTATTTTCAACTTTTGCAGAAAAATAGTCCTTGAATTTTTAAGGTTATTTTTCAGTTTCTTCTTTTACATTGAATTATTTAATTCATCTGAATTTATTTTGGCATACCATATGGAGAGTGAGGTAGGGATATGATTTAATTTTTTCCTATTTAAATGAAAATTTCCAAGTAACCTAGAACCTTCCATTGACTGATTCTTCCCTTATCTCCTGGTATGTAATTTCTGCCTTTATTATATATGATATTTTTATTCACACTTGGGTTTATTTGTGGACTCTCTATTCTGTTACATTGATCTGGCTTTTAAGTACTGGTGCTTTGGGGACAATTTCATATTTTAATTAACTCATTTTTTTCTCTTGGCTTTTTAGCTGATTTTGATAGGTAAGCCACTATATTTACATTATTTTTGTTAATAGTGGTAATTTTGTTTCCTTTTCAAAGAATATTTATTGCTCTTGCCTTTGTTCTTTGTTTTATTCCATTGGCTAGAACTGAGGAGGAAAAAGATGAGATCTAGTACACAAACCAAGGGGCAGTTCCTCTCCCCTCAAGAGGGGAGAGGAACCCCTGTTTCCACTGGGACAAGAGGGAAGGACAAACTGGCTCCGAAAAGTGGGAAATGGGAAGGTAGGGAGTTGAAGGCCTTCTCTTCTGACAGATGATGTCTCTGTGGATTAGGAGGCAGAGTTGTCTTCTTTTTTAATTTTTAATAGATCTTTATTGGAGTATAATTGCTTCACAGTACTGTGTTAGTTTCTGTTGCACAACAAAGCGTGTCAGCCATATGCATACACATGTCCCCATATCCCCTCCCTCTTGTGCCTCCCTCCCACCCTCCCCATCCCCCCTTCTCGGTCATCGCAAAGCACCGAGCGGATCTCCCTTTGCTGTGCTGCTGCTTCCCACCAGCCAACTATTTTATATTCAATAGTGTATATAGGTCGACGCTACTCTCACTTCACCCTCCCACCCCATGTCCTCAAGTCCATTTTCTGTGTCTACCTCTTTATTCCTGCCCTGCAACTAGGTTTATCAGTACCATTTTGTTTTGTTTTTTTTTTAGATTCCATATATATGCGTTAGCATACGGTATTTGTGTTTCTCTTTCTGACTGACTTCACTCTGTATGACAGATTCTAGGTCCATCCACCTCACTACAAATAACTCAATTTCATTTTTTTTAATGGTTAATCCATTGTATATATGTGGCAAATCTTCTTCATCCATTCATCTGTCGATGGACATCTAGGTTGGTTCCATGTCCTGGCTACTGTAAATAGTGCTGCAATGAACATTGTGGTGCATGTCTCTTTTTGAATTATGGTTTTCTCAGGGTATATACCCAGCAGTGGGATTGCTGGGTCATATGGTAGTTCTATCTTTAGTTTTTTAAGGAACCTCCATAGTGGTTGTATCAATTTACATTCCCACCAACAGTGCAGGAGGGTTCCTTTTTTACCACACCCTTTCCAGCATTTATTGTTTCTAGCTTTTTTGATAATGGCCATTCTGACCGGCATGAGGTGATACCTCTTTGTAGTTTTGACGTGCATTTCTCTAATAATTGGTGATGTTGAGCAACTTTTCATGTGCCTCTTGGCAATCTGTATGTCTGCCTTGGTGAAATGTCTATTTAGGTCTTCTGCCCATTTTTTAACTGGATTGTTTGTTTTTTTGATATTGAGCTCCATGAGCTGTTTGTATATTTTGGAGGTTAACCCTTTGTCTGTTGTTTCATTTGCAAATATTTTCTCCCTTTCTGAGGGTTGTCGTTTTGTCTTGTTTATGGTTTCCCTTGCTGTGCAAAAGCTTTTAAGTTTAATTAAGTCCCATTTGTTTATTTTTGTTTTTATTTTTGTTACTCTAAGAGGTGGGTCAAAAAGATCTTGCTGTGGTTTATGTCAAAGAGTGTTTTTCCTATGTTTTCTTCTAAATGTTTTATAGTGTCTGGTCTTAAATTTAAGTCTTTAATCCATTTGGAGGTTATTTTTGTGTATGATGTTAGGTAGTGTTCTAATTTCATTCTTTTACATGTAGCTGTCCAGTTTTCCCAGGCCCACTTGTTGAGGAGGCTGTCTTTTCTCTATTGTATGTTCTTGCCTCCTTTGTCCTAAATTAGGTGCACATATGTGCGTGGATTTATCTCTGGGCATTCTATCCTGTACCACTGATCTATATTTCTGTTTTTGTGGTAGTACCATACTGTCTTGATTACTGTAGCTCTGTATAGTTTGAAGTCAGGGAACCTGATTCCTCCAACTCCGATTTTCTTTCTCAAGATTGCATTGGCTATTCGGGGTCTCTTGTGTTTCCATACAAATTGTAATATTTTTTGTTCTAATTCTGTGAAGAATGCCATTGGTAGATTGATAGGGATTGCATTGAATCTGTAGATTGCTTTGGGTACTATAGTCATTTTCACAATATTGATTCTTCCAATCCAAGAACATGGTGTATTTCTCCATCTGTTTATGTCATCTTTGATTTCTTTCATCAGTGTTTTATAGGTTTCTAAGTACATCTTTCTCCTCCTTAGGCAGGTTTATTCCTAGGTATTTTATTCTTTTTGTTGCCGTGGTAAATGGGAGGGTTTCCTTAATTTCTCTTTCTGATTTTTCGTTGTTGGTGTATAGGAATGTCAGAGATTTCTGTGCATTAATTTTGTATCCTGCAACCTTACCAAATTCATTGACTAGTTCTAGTAGTTTTCTGGTGGCATCTTTAGGATTTTCTATGTATAGTACCATGTTGTCTACAAAGACTGACAGTTTTACTTCTTCTTTTCCAATTTGTATTCCTTTTATTTCTTTTTCTTCTCTGATTGCCATGGCTAGGACTTCCAAAACTATGTTGAATAAGAGTGGTGAGAGTGGACAACCTTGTCTTGTTCCTGATCCTAGTGGAAATGCTTCCAATTTTTCACCATTGAGTATGATGCTCGTTGTGGGTTTGGCATATATGGCCTTTATTATGTTGAGGTAGGTTCCCTCTATGACCATTTTCTGGAGAGTTTTTTGTCATAAATCGGTGTTGAATTTTGTCAAAAGCTTTTTCTGCAACTGTTGAGTTGATGGGTTTTATTCCTTCAATTTGTTAATATGGTGTATCACATTGGTTGATTTGTGTATATTGAAGAATCCTTGCATCCCTGGGATAAATCCCACTTGATCATGGTGTATGATCCTTTTAATGTGCTGTTGGATTCTGTTTGCTAGTATTTCGTTGAGGAATTTTGCATCTATGTTCATCGGTGATATTGGTCTATAATTTTCCTTTTTGTGATATCT
The DNA here is from genome assembly GCF_002837175.3 of Physeter macrocephalus. NCBI lineage: Eukaryota > Metazoa > Chordata > Mammalia > Artiodactyla > Physeteridae > Physeter > Physeter macrocephalus. Next base: position 93,925,704 of record NC_041222.1, on the reverse strand, counting down.
TTTTCTGGTTTTGGTATCAGCTTCATAGCTTTCCAAGAATTTGTCCATTTCTTCATGGTTGTGCATTTTATTGGCATAGAGTTGTTTTTAGTAGTCTCTTATAATCCTTTGTATTTCTGCAGTGTCAGTTGAGATTTCTCCTTTATCATTTCTAATTTTACTGATTTGCATCCTCTCCCTTTTTTTCTTGATGAGTCTGGCTAAAGGTTTATCAATTTTGTTTATCTTCTTAAAGAACCAGCTATTAGTTTTATTGATCTTTGCTATTGTTATCTTCGTCTCTATTTCATTTATTGCTGCTCTGAACTTTATGATTTCTTTCCTTCTACTGACTTTGGGTTTTCTTTGTTCTTCTTTCTCTAGTTGTTTTAAGGGTAGGGTTAGATTGCTTATTTGAGATTTTTCTTGTGTCTGGAGTTGAGATTTAATTGCTATAAACTTCCCTCTTAGAACTGCTTTTGCTGTAACTCATAGGTTTGGGGTCATCGTGTTTTCGTTGTCATTTGTTTCTAGGTATTTTTTAATTTCTTCTTTGAGTTCTTCAGTGATCTTTTGGTTATTTAGTAGCACACTGTTTAGCCTCTGTGTATTTGTGTTTTTTACAGTTTTTTTCCTGTAATTAATTTCCAATCTCATAGCGTTGTGGTCAGAAAAGAGGCTTGATACAATTTCAATTTTCTTAAATTTTCTGAGGCTTGATTTGTGACCCAAGATGTGATCTATCCTGGAGAATGTTCCATGTGCACTTGAGAAGAAAGTGGATTCTACCACTTTTGGGTGGAATGTTCTGTAAATATCTATTAGATCTATCTGGTCTATTGTGTCATTTTAAGCTTGTGTTTCCTTATTTATTTTCTGTTTAGATGATCTGTCCATTTGTGTAAGTGGGGTGTTAAAATACCCTACTATTATTGTGTTACTGATGATTTCTCCTTTCATAGTTGTTAGCATTTGCCTTATGTGTTGGGGTGCTCCTATGTTGGGTGCATAAACATTTATAATTGTTATATCTTCTTCTTGGATTGATCCTTTGATCATTATGTAGTGTCTTCCTGTTTTTGTATCCATTCAGCCAGTCTGTGTCTTTTGGTTGGGGCATTTAATCCATTTACATTCAAGGTTATTATAGATACGTATGTTCCTATTACCATTTTCTTAATTGCTTTGGGTTTGTTTTTGTGGGTCTTTTTCTTCTCTTGTGTTTCCTGCTTAGAGAAGTTTCTTTAGCATTTGTTGTAAAGCTGGTTTGATGTGCTGAATTCTCTTAGCTTTTGTTTTTCTGAAAAGCTTTTGACTTCTCCATCAAATCTGAATGAGATCCTTGCTGGGTAGAGTAATCTCAATTGTAGATTTTTCTCTTTCATCGCTTTAAGTATATCCTGCTGCTCACTTCTCACTTATTCGTTCTTCTGCCTCCGTTATTCTGTTATTGATTCCTTCTAGCGTATTTTTCATTTCAGTTATTGTGTTGTTCTTCTCCGTTTGTTTGTTCTTTAGTTCTTCTAGATCTTTGTTAAACATTTCTTGTGTTTTCTCAATCCAGGCTTCCATTCTATTTCCAAGATTCTGGATCATCTTTACTATCATTACTCTGAATTCTTTTTCAGGTAGATTGCCTATTTCCTCTTCATTTATTTGGTCTTGTAGGTTTTTACTTTGCTCCTTCATCTGTGACATATTTTTTTCCCATCTCATTTTTCTTTTTTTATGAGTGGGATTGTGTTCCTGTTTTACTGGTTGTTTGGCCTGAAGCTTCCAACACTGGAGTTTATAAGCTATTAGGTAGAGCTGGATCTTGGTGCTAAGATGAGGAACTCTGTGAGACCTCACTCCAATGAATATTCCCTGGGGTCTGAGGTTCTCTGTTAGTTCAGTGGTTTGGACTCAGAGCTCCCATTGCAGGAGCTTCCCCCTGACCCTGGGCTCAAGATCCCACAAGCCACATGGGGTGGCAAAAAAAAAAAAAAAAGAGAGAGAGAAAAAAATAACAAAGTAAAAAATAAAATTAGACTAGGAAACTAACAGATATGTTAGAAAGAATGTAAAAATAAAAATATAGATAAGGAAAGGGAAAAAAAGAAAAAGTTGGGGGGGAAGGCCTTGGCTGTGGAGAGCAGGGCCTAAGCAAGGGTGAAATTTGGGTGGTGGGCGGGGCCAATGCTCAGGACCCACAGGGCTGGAAAAGGCCCTGGGGGCTGTGGGGGTGGGATTTAGGCTCAAGGAACAGAAGGGACCCAGGCGTGCCTCCCACCCCTGGTCTCAGAGGGCAGGGGACCTCACCTGGGAGCTTAGCAGCCTTCCTGGGCTCAAGTGGGTGGGGCAAACACCCTCCTCTCCTCTCCTGCTCCTCCGGTCTGGGGTCTGGGAGGGCCCATCTCACCTGCTTCTCCTGATCTCCCCCCAGCGTTGTCTTCTTAAAGAGTGTGGTTAGTGAAGTGGAGGAGGGAAATGAATGAATGAGCTACTTCCTCTGGGGAGAACTACAGGGGAATAAGTGTCCTAAGGATATGAACCAAGTTTTAGTTAATATGAGAAGGTAAAAGAAACATTGTGAGAGAGGCTGGGAACTTAGGGGAGTGTGTTTTAAAGGGCACATGGAAAAGTTAGGAGTGAAAGGAGCAGCAGAAGTTTGGATCATGCAAAGAAGCCTCCAAGCATTATGGGCATGAGAGCATTGGTGAGGACAGGTGGTCATGGAAGCTTCCAGTTGGGACCTGACCAAGGGTGACAGGGCTGTGAGGCATGGACATATTCGTGGGTACAAAGTATCTGAAAGGAGCAGTGTCAGAATCCATGGTGCACAGGCAGGTGTGGAGCTGGGGAGAAGTTGCTACAATGGGAATTGATTATTCTTCTAAGGAGGTCCCAATCCAAGAGAGCAGACAAGGAACAAGCTCTTCATCACATGTTAAAATTTAGCTGAAAATTTCCATTGCTAGCCAAAATGGAGTGTGCTCACTATAGCCTATCTCTTCCACTGATTTCAACAAAAATTCTAGACAAAATAGAAAAAGCAAATACCTTAGGGCTCTGTGAAAATAAAGAATAGCAGGTAGATTGGGAAGGGAAGCCCAGACTTAAATGACAAGTATCACAGTGAGTTTCTTAGTTTTTTGCTTGTCTTTTTTTTGTTTGTTTTTCTTCTTTATCTCCTGGCTTTGACCTGAGGTGGAGAGGCTGAGTTGCTGAACTACACAGCAGGTACAGCCAGCAAAAATTCTGAGCAAAACCCCCTTTTTCTGGCCATAAGACTAGGTAAAAGTGCCCTTGTGAACCAGAAAGTGAGGAAGAAACTTCATTGTTTTCTCTATTTTTTCTCCCTTTTCTACACCACTGCAGTGACAGCAGTGGTATGGACACATAAAACTGGAGAAAAAAGCTCCTGTGATCCTAAAATCAGCAAAAAAATGGTGGGGACAATTCTCAGTATTTTTTCTCTCTTTTCTCTTGCCACTTTGCCCCTAGGGAGGCCCCATCACATGGAACTGTGTGACAACATGGGGGGTATACGAAAACTCTTAGAAAACCTATATTTCTTGTCAAAGGAAACAAGACAAGAAGAGCATCAAGTTGGGGGGTGGGGTAATTTTATAGAGAAGAGAGCTGGAGAAGCAGCCACCATAATTCTGTGTAGGAACCAATACAAACCCCAAGCTCACTTTTGAACGGCACACATGTGGAACAGATCCAAAGAAGGATAGTGAAGACTTTGAGAAATGAACTAGGATATAAAGACCGACTAAGCCCCAGACTAAACTCTGAATGGTACATGCCTGGATAGATTCATCAAACTGATGTTGGATCTACCACCCCTAAGCAGGTAAAACTGAACCTGCAGTCTGAACATAATCAGGTTGATTGCCTGCTAAAACAAAAAATAAATAAATGAACATTCTCCAGAGGATTTTAACAGGACTCAGACTTTCACAACATACTATTCAAAGTGTTCAGGATACAATCTAAAATTACTCAACATGCCAACAATGAGGAAAATATGTCCAAGGCTCAAGAAAAGACAATTTGCAGATGCCAACCCTGGGAATACCTAGATATTGGAATGATCAGACAGAGACATTAAAGCAATATTATAACCACACTCCATGAGATATGGATATATACTTTTGACAAGAATATAAAGATAGACATTCTCATCAGAGAAAAATAAACTACTTTTTAGTGTAGAACTAAAAGATATGATATCTGAAATAAAGAATTCACTCAATAGCAGAATGAAGAAGACAAAGGAAAAAGTGAGTGAATCTGAAGGTAGATTAATAGTGATTTTCCAATCTGAAGAAGAGAGAAAAAACAAATTTTCAAACAAATAAATTTAGCTTTAGGAACGTGTGAGATGATATCAAAAGCTTATCATTCATGTAATTGGAGTCCCAAAATGAGAAGAGAGATATTGGTACAGAAACAATATTTGAAGAAATAAGGGTGAAAACTTTCCAAATTTTGTGGAAGATATAGATTTACAAGTCAAAAATATCAGTGAACCTCAATCAAGAGAAACTCAATGAAAACCAGCAAATCATAACCAAATTGATGAAAAACACATGGTAAGAAAAAAAATCTTGAAAACAGCCAGAGAAAAATGACATATTACATACAAGAGACATTAGTCAAATAACTGCAGATTTCTCATCAGGCACCATGCAGGCCAGAAGACAATGGAACAGAACCTCTAACAATCTGAAAGAGTTGTCAACTCAGACTTTAAACCCATTGAATATAACCTTCAAGGCAAATAAAAGACATTTTCAGGTTAAGGAAAAGTAAGAATTTGTTAGCAGAGGATCTGCTCTAAAAGAAATGCTGAAGGATGTTCTTCAGCCTAAAAGGAAATGATACCAAAGGGAAACTTAGAACTTCAGGAATGAAGAAAGATAAAGAACAACAGAAATTCTAAAACTCTGGATAAAAATCATGGGCTATTTTTCTTGTCTTAAGTTCTTGAAAATATGTGTTATCATTAAGAGCAAAAATTATTTCATATTGTTTAGTGCCACTGGAATTCTCATACATTGCTGGTAAGAATACAAACAATACAGTCATTTTAGAAAGCTATTTGGCAGTTTCTTATAAAGATAAACATACACTTACCATATAACCCAGCAATCCCATTCCTAAATATTTACCTTAGAGAAATGAAAACTTATGTTTATACAAAAACTTGTATGCAGATGCTTAGAGAAGTTTTATTCATAATCACCAAACTAGAAACAATCCAAATATCCTTCAATTGGTGAATGGATAAACAAACTGAGTTACATCCACACAATAGAAAATAGTCTACAATTTGTATGACCTTCTGCAAAAGGCTAAACTATACAGATGGAGAACAGTTTGTCAAGGGTCAGGAGTTGAGGAAAAATTTGGCTATAAAAGGGCAGCTCAAGGGAATTTGGGGGAGTGATAGAAATATTCTGTACCTTGATCATGGTGGTGATTACATGACTTTATACATTTCTCAAAACTCAGAACTGAATACCAAACAAGTTCATTATTCTCGATGTAAATTCATAAATATATTTTTTTTAATTTAGCAGTCTGTTAATTTCTTCAATTCCACGTGTCCCTTCCTTAGGTAAACATACATATTTCTAAAAGCTGAATGCAAATGGGACTCTTGTGTATTTCAATATTTAAAAATTCACCAAGCAGGCTTACTTTTAAAAAGAATCTTAGCGTGCTTTCTTTCGTGAGGTAAACTTAGTGCATCTGATATACACTATTATCTGCGTAAACCAGAGTTTTGAATTTCATCATCTGCTTAAAGTGAGGTGAATCTGCAGCTGTGATGATCTCCCAGGATATTCTTTTTTCCTCTGCAGTTCTAATCAAGAGTAGGTTGGTTAAGTTATTCTCACAGCCTTTCCAATACCACAACAGGAAGAAAAAAACAAGAGTCAGAGCAGTCCTAGGCAGTTCAAGTCCCCAGGACCAGCCACTGGAGAAACCCACATTCTCTGCCTTAGTGAAGAGGACACCAGGAGACAGGGCTCAGGTGCCTGGTTGCACCAGGACTTGCCCTTTCTTAGACTGTGCTCACAGCTAAAAGTCACTGGGTCCTGAGCCCCTTTGAGCTGGATCACGGCCACATCTGTCCTCTCATCCTGCCAGTCCTGATGTCAAGTGCAAACAGCAACACCATGAGAAGGAGGAAGTCGCCTTTGTCTCAGCCTGGTGCTTAGTGATGTAGGACAGAGATGACACCTGTTCAACAAAACAGGTAAACTTTGTGCACCTTGTTCTGGCTCCCTCCTCCACAGTTAGCTCAGGTGCTCTGCTCATCAGTTTGCACATCCTGGTCGCATTTCCCCAGGCCCCACTTTCCTGAGCTGTGTTTCAGGTTCAGTAGTCTTTCACAAAATCACAGACCACTCTGCCTTTGCCCTTCTAGGATGGTGTTCCTCACTTTGCTCAGTAACTTCCTGGAAAAACGATGGATGCAAATCTTATCAATCACAGAGCATAATAGATGCCTAGGAATATAGGGGTCCTCTATAACACAAACCAGTGTGGCTTCTTCTACAAACTGAAGTCTCCTTTTGCAAAGAAGCTAATCCACCCCTCTTGCCACACACACACACACACACACACACACACACACACACACACACACACCAATTTCTCTGGCAACTAAATCCTTACTGGCATAGAGTGGATGTTTTGTCAGGTGAGCAGTCTAAGCAGTCTAGCAGTCACTCTCCTGGGTTCCTAAAATTCCCTGTTCTTTAATGCAGTGACTCTGGGAGACGTAAGCTTGAACTTAATTGCTGGGTATCAAAACCAGTCCTGGGAGCTCCAAGCTCCTGATGAACAATCTCCTCCTCTTTCTATAGCAAACAGATGCTTCTGCTTCTCGCCCAGCTTCATCCAGCACTCCCCACCTTTACAGAAGGAGAAGGTGGTGCCATAACTCAACCCAAAGGGAGGATGTTCTTACATAAAGCATGCATTTAGCAAATAAGAAGAAATAGACTGTAATATGAGTGTCCTCTCATATTACCAACATACACCAAGAGTTTTTCTTTTTCTGGGGCTCTCACTGCAACTGGAAAAGATCAATGGATACAGCTAGATTTTTAAAATAAAGTATAAGTCAAATTTAAATTGTTAATTTCCTTATTACTGAGAAGCCAAAGAGTATCCACTAATGAGAAAGAATCCACAGAACCCTTTTTCCAATCCATTCTTCATCCTCTGTCAGGCTCACCCTATGCTACCTGATCTAGCTGTTGAAGGAAAGTAAGAGGTCAGGAGGACTGATAAACCCCCAGGCCCTGCCTCATTTGGCATGGCAAGCCAGCTCATCCTTAAGGATTCCATGACTGCACCAGCCATAGGAGTGGAACTGTTTTAAGAACTTTATAGGCCTGTGTCCCTAAGTCTTCATCCCACATCAAATCAAAAAGCTTTAATTTACTCACATCCCACGTTAAATAATTTCTACGTGGCTATGTAAGAGCTAGAAGCAGTTAACTAACTGATATAATGTTTAACAGACATTTAATTAAATGTTCATTAATTTTGATTTTTCAGTTTTCTTTTCATATTTTGAAATCAATACATTCTTTTTGGTTTCCAAACATTCCCACTGTTCCCTGTAAAGCTGGTAGTCCTAAGGCACTGAATCTAAAGTGCTTAATGGATACAACGGTTTTGCACACGGGAATGCAGGAATGGTGTCTCTGGGCCAAATCCTTGCAACATCCAGCTCAAGATAATTTTACATGTTTGAAAAGAGAAGAAACTCAGAGCCCTAATACCCACTGGCAGTTGGTTTCATTTATATTATTCACTCAATCTTTACAACAGTCTTTTGAGGTTTTAATTATCATCCTCACATAACAGAGAGGAAAAATAGAGCACAAACCATCTTAGTGACTTGTCCAAGGTCCTACTGCTAGCAAGTGGGCTTTTGAACCCAGGTCTCAGGGCCCCAAAGTCCACAGTTTTCAGCTGAGTCATGACCCCTGCAGGTACTGTGCATGGTGCTAGAAACACAATGGTGAACCCAATCAGACTTGATCCCTTCCCTCATGGATCTAGAGATCTTACTCATACAAATGGTCTTCAACTTAGCCAATTTGCCTTGGGAGATTTTCCTTCAGGGTTGTTTCATGCATATATCTTGTATAGATCCAGCTTGAAACCTAGATCTTTGAGTAAAGGCTTCTCTGTACTCTCTCACTCCCAAGAAAAATTGCATGTGGCATATAATAAGTGTATGTCAAAATAATTCATGCCTCTACTCTTGGGCATAAGGCAAAGAAACACATGGGAAAAGTTCCCAAACTATGAAGGATCTGCAACACAATGATCAATTTAAAAAATTTAAAATGCATGAGCATGCCTTGATACAGATCTGAGTTACAGATACAAAAGATTTAGTTCAAGACTCCTAGAGGAACCCAAGGTAACGCAATATCCTTTGGAAATGCTGCCATTTGAAAAAATTGTGGTACGCTGAGAGTCCAGAGGCTGAGACAGATGTGGGTTTCCAGTTTGAGTGGTGAGAGATGAAGTGTGTCTCGGATATTAATGAAAATCAGATGCCACCCTGTGGCAAGAAATAGAAATTCAGCAAAAAAAAAAAAAAAAAAGAATTTGATTGCTCTGAGAATCAAATACTACTATAGAATTGTGTCCATAAGTAACACAGTCCATCCAAGTGGAGACAGTGTATTCACCCATTAATCCTTAAAACACTTTTTTTTCTCTAATCTATGACATCCCTACACACACACACACACACACACACACACACACACACACACACACAAGCCTCCTGAACCCCCCTCCTCCACTCTAATCTACAGGGCTGGTTGTCACCTCACCCTAAATCCAGTGCTGATTAACCCCTAAGGCATTCCAAACTCAGTGGGACTCCAGAAGTTTGCTAAAAACAATTAACAATGATTGTTGCTTGAGATGGGAATGCAAAAACAGTAGGAATGCAAAATGGGACAGCCACTTTGGAAAACAGTTTGGCAGTTTCTTACAAAACTAAAATAATCTTACCATATAATTCGGTAATCACTTTTCTTTCAACCCAAAGGAGTTGAAAACTATGTCCTCACAAAAACCTGCACATAGATGTTTATAGCAGCTTTATTCATAATTGTCAAAACTTGGAAGCAACCAAGATGTCCTTCAGTGAGTGAATGGACCAAACAAAAACAAACAACAAACAAAAAAACCCTGTGGTACAACCTAGTAATGGAATATAAGTCAGTGTTAAAAAGAAATGAGCCATTGGGGCTTCCCTGGTGGCGCAGTGGTTGAGAATCTGCCTGCCAGTGCAGGGGACACGGGTTCGAGCCCTGGTCTGGGAAAATCCCACATGCCGCAGAGCAACTGGGCCCGTGAGCCACAGCTACTGAGCCTGCGCGTCTGGAGCCTGTGCTCCGCAGCAAGAGAGGCCGCGACAGTGAGAGGCCCGCGCACCGCGATGAAGAGTGGCCCCTGCTCGCCGCAACTAGAGAAAGTTCTCGCGCAGAAACGAAGACCCAACACAGCCAAAAATAAATAAATAAATAATCTTAAAAAAAAAAAAAAGAAATGAGCCATCAAGCCATGAAAAGACATAGAGGAAACTTAAAATGCATATTACTATGTGAAAGAAGCCACTCTGAAAAGATGAAATACTGTATTATTCCAAATATATGACATTCTGGAAAAGTCAGAACTATGGAGAGAGCAAATCGATCAATGGTTGCAGGGGTTAGGAGGAAGCAGGGATGAATAGCAGAGCACATAGGATTTTTAGAGCAGTGAAATGACCCTGCATGACACTATAATGGTAGACACATGTCATTACACATTTGTTCAAACCCATAAAATGTACAACACCAAGAGTGAACCCCAAGGTAAACTATCATCTTTGAGTGATTATGATGTGTCAATGTAGGTTCATCAATAGTAACAAATGTACCACCCTGGTCAGGGATGTTGATAATGGAGGAGGCTATGCATGTGTAGGGTCAGAAGGTATATGGGAACTCTCTGTACCTCAATTTTACTGTGAACCAAAAACTGTTCTAAAAATTGAAGTATGTATTTTTTAAAAGTTCAGACATACAGACCCTACAATTTTTAAAATGCCACAGAAAAACCTCATTGTGTCTTCCTATAATTATGTACAATGTGAAAATGAGGGCCTTGCTGCTCTCACGTTCCCCAGACTGCAGGCTCTCAATGTGACCTATTTTGTTTCAGGCACTGGACCTGGAGTTTAACACAGACAACAGTCGTCACTCAGAATTTAGAATGACATAGGCAAATTAATTAATTACCATTGCATAGAGATGCAGCAATTAACAACATGTTAAAGACAAGGATGTGAAATACATTTACATGCATCATTTTCCTATACTGAGTTCCTGGATTTTTATATTTTATTTGTAGAGTAGTTTAGGAAGTGAGAAGTAAATATCAGTAAAGCAAAATGATAATGAATGATTCCTTCTGGCAGGTACACTAAAAGGCCTGTGAAGATTCTCCTTCTCATCTCATATAAAAGCATGTAATCATACTTTAATTACAGACTTAGAGACTGGATAGAGCCTGTATTAAATGAACATAGACTATTGCAGTTGGAGTAACTATTACAGGTCATCTGACCCAACTCTTTCATTTTCCAGATGAGGAAACTAGACCAGAGAGATTAAATGATATGTCCAAGGTCACTCAAGTTTACCCCACTAGTTAGTGACCACCAGGACTAGTGTCCAAGCCTTTGGACTGCACCCATCTGATATGGTTTAATGGTTAAAATTAACCAGAACAAATAAATTACTTCATTATATCAACAATAAAAAATTATTCTCATATTAGTATTCACTATAAGATAATAACACGCTTTTCAAATTTGGCTTTTAGAAACTTGCTGATCTTAGAAACAAAAGAATTACAGAGGCCAAGGTTGAAATACAAGATAGCATCAATAAACAAAGATTTTTGACCTAAGTCAAATCAGCAAAAATAATCTCTTCAAAATAGGAAGAGGGATAAAATGAAGCATGACAGTAGGAATCTAAGAACATTTGCGAATGAGTGCTCTTGGCAACCCTAGCTTGCTGGAACACCAAGAGGCTTAGAACCCCATGTTCCATGCTGTGTGAAGGGAGTTTTTCCTATGATGAATAACAGGATCAGGGTTTGGTCCAGTATTTCCATCTAGAACATTCTTTGTTCCCAGCTGTTCTTCCAGTACAGTTATCATCTCAGTGTCATTAATCATAATCTTCTTAATGTGTAATTTACCCAGATCTCATTCATATCATGAATTTGAGGGGAAACATGAGAGGGAGACATACAATTGGCCCTCAGCCCCTGGCCCCTGCCTAAAGACTGTGAACTGACCATAGAGGTTCACTATTATGGATATAAAGTAATCCATAGATAAAACCACTGGAAGTGCTAGAAAATGAGCAAGAACCAAAGGAAGCTGCTAGCACTTGGGTCTTATCAGCTTCCAGGCTGGTGAAGTTCTTTTAGTCCTGGGTCAAGGCAGTTGAAATCTGGACATTGCTTTGAGTCCCCAGATACTTCTGTTGTCAAGGACTTTCACTACTGAAAGTAGTTTCTACCAAAAGCAATCTACAGATTCAATGCAATCCCTATCAAATTATCAATGGCATTTTTCACAGAATTAGAACAAAAAATTTTGCAATTTATATGGAAACACAAAAGACCCCAAATAACCAAAGCAATATTGAGAAAGAAAAACGGAGCTGGAGGAATCAGGCTCCCTGACTTCAGACTATACTAAAAAGCTACAGTAATCAAGACAGTATGGTACTGGCACAAAAACAGAAATATAGATCAATGGAACAGGATAGAAAGCCCAGAGATAAACCCACACACCTGTGGTCACCTAATCTATGACAAAAGGGGCATGAATATACAATGGAGAAAAAACAGTCTCTTCAATAAGTGGTGCTGGGGAAACTGGACAGCTACATGTAAAAGAATGAAATTAGAACACTCCCTAACACCATACACAAAAATAAACTCAAAATGGATTAAAAACCTAAATGTAAGGCCAGACACTATAAAACTCTTAGAGGAAAACATAGGCAGAACACTCCTCAACATAAATCACAGCAAGATCTTTTTTGATCCACCTCCTAGAGTAATGAAAATAAAAACAAAAATAAACAAATGGGATCTAATTAAACTTAAAAGCGTTTGCACAGCAAAGGAAACCATAAACTAAACAAAAAGACAGCCCTCAGAATGGGAGAAAATATTAGCAAATGAAGCAACTGACAAGGATTAATCTCCAAAATGTACAAACAGCTCATGCAGCTCAATATCAAAAAAAAACAAATAACCCAATCAAAAAATGGGAGGAAGATCTAAATAGACATTTCTCCAAAGAAAACATACAGATAGCCAAGAGGAACATGAAAAGATGCTCAACATTGTTAATTATTAGAGAAATGCAAATCAAAACTACAATGAGGTTATCACCTCACACCAGTCAGAACGGCCATCACTAAAAATTCTACAAATAATAAATGCTGGGGAGGGTGTGGAGAAAACGTAACCCTCCTACACTGTTGGTGGGAATGTAAACTGGTACAGCCACTATGGAGAACAATATGAAGGTTCCTTAAAAATATAAAAATAGACCTACCATATGACCCAGCAATCCCACTCCTAGGCATATATCCAGAGAAAACCATAATTCAAAAGGATGCATGCACCCCGATGTTCATTGCAGTGCTATTTACAATAACCAGGACATGGAAGCAACCTAAATGTCCATCAACAGAGGAATGGATAAAGAAGATGTGGTACATATATACAATGGAATATTACTCAGCCATAAAAACGAACAAAATAGTGTCATTTGCAGACACGTGGGTGGACCTAGAGATTGTCATTCAGAGTGAAGTAAGTCAGAAATAGAAAAACAAATATCGTATAGTGTTGCTTATATGTGAAATCTAGAAAAATAGTACAGATGAACTTATTGGCAAAGCAGAAATAGAGTCATAGATGTAGAGAACAAACTTATGGTTACCAAGGGGGGAAGGAGGGGTGGGACGAATTGGGAGATTGGGATTGACATATATACACTACTATATATAAAATAGATAACTAATGAGAACTTACTGTTTATCACGGAGAACTCTACTCAATGATCTGTGGTGACCAAATGGGAAGGAAATCTAAAAAAGAGTGGATATATGTATACGTATAACTGATTCACTTTGCTGTGCAGCAGAAACTAACACATTGTAAAGCAACTATACTCCAATTTTAAAAAGTGGTTTCTATAAAGCAACACCCATTAAAACTTTGTGAAGCCCAGCACTACAGAAAAAAAATGGCATATGGGTATCCATAATTATTTTCATTAAAATTTGTACATTATTTTATTCCAAACTTTACACAAATACAATCAGGCAAAGGGAGAAGATTTGCTGAGGTATTTCACTCACCTGATTGCATGAAGCTCAAAATATGAATGTTGAGATATATATTTGTCACTTGTCAACCCAACTAGAGGCATCCTCTAAGAGAATATTCTCACTATTCAGCAGAAGCCAGAATCTATATCTACACACCCACAAACAATAGGAGCAAAGGGTCCCAGGACCACTCTTCATTTATTCTTTTTTTTTTTCCTTCGTTGACTATAGATTTATTGTTTTCCCAGTCCTGGCAAGTTAAATGTCTGAGTTTTAAAATTATGTACGTATGTATTTAAATTTTTATTTTTATTATGAACCAAAACAAAATTATGCAGAATAATGTAATAGACATCCATGTATTCACTGTCAAAACTGAACATATGTTAACAGTTTGCCTTATTTGTTTCATACCTTTTTAAAAAGATGAAAAAAATCACGAATATTTGGAAAGACTTCCCTCATTCCTTCATTACAATTTGCTTTTTTAAACTTAATTCTGTCTCTGAGATTATCCATGTTAATCTACATGGATCAAATGCTTTCATTTAAACTGTTGTATAGTATCCCAGTGTATGAGTAAATCAGTTTATTATTTATTCTCCCAACAAGCTCAAATTTTTGTGTTATTATCAAGGCTGAAGTGAATATACTTGTATGTATCGCCTTATGCCCAAAGTGAGTTTCTTTAGTGTAGAATTCTAGGCGTGATATTGTTGGATTTCCAAGCTGTAGATCTATACCTTTTCTGTTTGGTTTATTTCTAAATTTCATGTAGTCTTTGTTGCTAGTGAAAATATCTTTTAAAGACTGTATTTTTAGGTTGGTAAAAAGGGAATAATAGGAATGTTGAAATAATAACTGATTTCTGTTTATTAATCTTGTATCTAACAACATTTCTCAAATCATTATCTTTAACAGTTTATCTAATAGTTCTGACTCTTCTATGATTTTCATCTGTAAATAATTTTTATTTCTTAACTCTACGTATACTGTTTTCTTGTACTGGCTAGTACAAGAAACTCTGGTACAGTGTCTAATCGGAACAGTAGTAGAAGCATTCTTGTTTTCTTCCTGACTTTATGAGAATGTTTCTTACATTTAACCATTTGGTAAGATGTTGGTTATCAGTTCTTGGTATATTTCTTATATCGGGTTAAGACAGTCCTATTTTATTTTACCAAGACTTTGTATGATGAATGTTTGTTGAAACTTACCAAAAAGTTGGTAAGATTGGGGATTCTTTTGACCATATGTTATTTTTCTCCTTTAATTTAATGTGCAGGAGATAGTTAACATAGCAGGCTTGAAGCTGCTATCTTTAGAAGGACCTGCTTGCAACGATGGCCTCCCGCTAAGGTGTGAGAACTTGACTGCTGAAACATTCTCTAACTGGTATAGATGTTTCACTGTGGCTAGGTTGTTTGTATATTGTGATTTATGGTGAGCACCTGATTTCTTTCTCAGAGGCTAGAATTTTGGTACTTGAGGGCAGAGAATGCCTGTGTGACCAGACCCCCAGTAAAAACCCTAATTTCTGAATCTCAAATGGGCTTTTCCAAAAGGCTTCATTTTTCTTCCTGGAGAAAGAAGCACACTCAAGTGTGTCTCTTCCTGGGCTGGGAAGGGGAAGCATAGGAAGCCTGTGTATTGATTTCTCCAGACCTCACCTATATCTTTTTCCCTTACTGAACCATCTAGTTGTATATTCTTACTGTGTTGTTTATAATAAATCTTAGCTGTGATTACAACTGCCTCTGAGCCCTGTGATTCCATCATCTCATCTTGGGGGACCCCTGAAACACTCAATAATGCAGTAATAATGTACACTGATAGATATTCTGTGTTAAACTGTTCTTACATTCTTGGAATAAATCCTGTTTCGGCATGATGTATTTTTTTATATCTATTTATTTATTTAAGTTTTGGCTGCATTCGGTCTTAGTGGTGTCACGCAGGATCTTTCGTTGGGGCATGCGGGCTCTTCAGTGTGGCGCGCGGGCTTCTCTCTAGTTGCTGCGCCCGGGCTTAGTTGCCCCGCCGCATGTGGGATCTTAGTTCCTCCACCAGCAATCAAACCTGGGTCCCCTGCATTGAAAAGTGGATTCTTAACCACTGGACCACCAGGGAAGTCCCTGGGCATGATGTATTTTTTAATTGCTTGATTCAGTTTGCTAATTTTCAGCTGAAATTTTGCATCTATATTTATAAGTGAGAACCGTCTGTAATATTCCTTTCTTTCACTTTCCTTCTCTAGTTTTGATATCATGGTCATATTGATCTCAGAAGCTTTGTAAATCCGGCTTATAAAACCACTTGAGTTTGGACTTCCCTGGTGGTGCAGTGGTTAAGAATCCACCTGGTAATGCAGGGGACACGGGTTCGAACCCTGGTCCGGGAAGACCCCACATGCCGCAGAGCAACTAAGCCTGTGCATCACATCTACTGAACCTGCGCTCTAGAGCCCGCAAGCCACAACTACTGATCCCACGTGCCACAACTGCTGAGCCTGCACGCCTAGAGCCTGTGCTCTGCAACAAGAGAAGCCACAGCAATGAGAAGCCCGTGCACCGCAACCAAGAGTAACCCCCGCTCGCCGCAACTAGAGAAAGCCTGCACGCAGCATCGAAGACCCAACACAGCCAAAAATAAATAAATAAATTTATTTTTTAAAAAAACACACTTGAGTTTGAAGAAAGGAGAAAAAAAGATGAAGAATTACTCTAACCAATATTAAGTTTCATTATATAGCTATAGTAGTAAATAATCTCTTTCTCTTTTTTGTGTTTTATTCTTTGATTTTTGTTTTATGTTTTTATATTATTGTTTTATTTTTAAATAGTTTTTCTTAATTTTCAATATTCTATTTTCTGAATTTCTGGTGGATATATTCCAGTTGTTTGTTACGATTATTGACTTTAGCTTTCATTGGTTTGTAATTGTAGATTGCAAACTCATCTTTGGCAAGGCTTACCTTCCTAAATTGTTTTACCTATTTTACTGCTACTTCACAATTTTAGCTGTTTGTTGTGGGAGGATTTTCAGTTTAGGATTTTCAGTTTATCTTAGTCTTCCGCATTGCAGAAACTGGAAATCAAACCCAACATTATTTGCTTATCTGCTGTTGATGTTAGAGGTAACTTGGCAAGGCTGCTCACCTGATCTTCTGAGAGAGCACTGCTTGTTCTGCCAGCAGTTTTTGTGGGTTCTGATCCATCTGCTTCCACATTAGGCCAGACTTTCAAGTCATGCATCCCCTGGCAAAACATGCCGTATTTTCCAAACCACGAAACGGTTGGTCCTCCCACAGACACTGCCTTTACTGGCCCAACACATCCCAAATAGTCAGGGCCACTTGGGCATTCCTGGGCCAGTCAGGGTATTTCACAGGCAGCTTTAGCCATTCATTCCAGTTCCATCTCAATACTAAATGCCTTGTAGGAGGCTCTCACTGGCAAGACCAGAGGCTTCCCTTCTGCAAAAACTTGGCAAGTAACATAGAGGTCAGAACATGTTTCTTGGTACAGTCCGGAAAACTTCAACACTGGGACTTCTAGAACAGCTTTATAACTTTTTTGTTCTCTCTTCCCTTCCAAACTTCCTATGTTAAACTGCACATTGATGTCCAGGTCACAACGGTAGCTGTAGTGAAACTTCTCCGCTTCCCCCATGCCCCGCTCCACCCACCCCAGGCAAGAGCTACACCTAAGGCTGAAAGCAGGGTGCTGGGCAGACTCTGGGACTGAACTCCTTCATTTATTCTTTTTAAACCACCTATTCTCTTAAAGGAAGCCACCAAAAGCCAGGGTGACAATGATAAAGAACCCAGGTGTCCACAATACCTCTGTCGCTCTGGGTTTCATGTGGGTTCTGCTTTGTAGTAAGTAATTTCAGTAGTAAGTCCTTGATAACAGAAATTCACGAGAACTCTAAGGCAATGCCTGGACTTCAACTGCCCTGGGTCAGAGACCCAAACATCTCCAGTATGATCTTGATTTTACAGTTTTTCTTCTCACATAGGACTTTCAGATGACAGCAGACACAGGCTGGGCTATCCTTCCTAAGGTGGCACTTGTGTCCTCTCAGCAGTGGTGCTGGTGGTTCTCCCCAGCTGTCCCACCTGCTATAGAAAGTGAAAGATCACGACTGCCACGTGTAAATAAAAACATGAGCAAAGATTTTCTTAAAGAAGCCATGTCAACAGGAAACTAGAGTGGAATTCTAAACCGTGGATATGCCATCGCATATCCACCCCTTCACAAAAGGGGGGTGCATACGTGTTCCCCAAAGTAAGGTTACTTTTAGGAGGAAAGGCTAGAGAAGTGAGTAGGCTTGCAAGTATTCTCGAATTTTATAAATGTATTGGGGAGTCCACATTTTAAACAATGTATCTGACCCGGGACTCCTGATGAAACTTCCTTGGTTCCCACTAGAACACCAGGGTAGCTCGGATGCTGTATAAATCATTTAACTTCTTGATAGATGTCCAGTTTGCTTCCAGATTTGACTTTCGTGAACAAGCCTGGGATGGGCATTTCTGATTACCTGCCTGATTATTGCCTTAGGTGGCTATGGGAATATTCTGTCAGGTATATTAGGGATGGCGCTTGGAGGGCAAGCAGCTGAACCTGGAGGAGGTGGGATTTAGCAAGGAATCAGAAGAGGCAAGAGTATAGGGGAGGGGAGACAAACCAGGGACAAAGAGGGCAAGAGCAAGGAGAGACAATCTGGGAATCTGTAAACGACTGTCACTGCTTTTACATCACACCTACCCAAGTCGAATGGATGACTCCTCCTCCTGAGAAAAAGCCTCACCTCTTGGCTATCTTCATAGTTTTCTGACCACTCCAGTCTCTCCTGGTCCCCAGTTCTCTCTTCACTATCAAGTGTAAGCATTGCATATGGTTCTTGTCCTGCCCTGTTCAGGAGATCAAGACCTCGGGGTCTTATATGTCCATTAGCTGTTCTCTTTCTCTTTACTCTCTAAATCTGGCACTGCCACATGCAGTTTAGCCTATTCTTAAAGTCAATAAGCACTGGGGAGCCCTGGAAGGTTTTGAGCAAGTGAGTAACATGGTGAGTAGCATGGTAAGGGAGTAGCACGGTAAGGGAGTAGCACGGTAAGGGAGTAATAACGTAAGTAACACAGTAAGCCTCCGGCAGGAGGGGCCAAAGTCTCTTGGGGTTAGGAGAACAGTAGTTGAGATCTGGGAGATCTCCAGCCACCACCTGAACACCTAGATCTGGAGCTCAGGAGAGAAGTGGGAGCGCTATCTCCCACATCTGGGAATCATCTTTCCACGGGGGCCAGGTGAAGCTGTGAGGGCAGATCAGCACCAAGAGGGGTGGAGAGTCAGGAGTTCCAAAGGCAAAACCTTCCCAAGCAGCCATCCTTAGGAGGCCCGGAAAGCAACAAAGAAGGTAGTCAGGGTGTGGCCTGAAGAAGGGCAAGGAACGAACACCAAGGAGGGGGTGGGGGGTGAAGAGGCAGCTCTGGCCAAGAGCTCAGCTCATGTTGAGCAAGGCCAGGGAGGAGGAGGACCGAGGGGAGCCCAATGGCTCTAGAGACGAGGCACTTCCTCCACCACCTGCTCCTCCTCCCAGCCAGGTTTCCCTCCTGACACGGCCACTGCCCTCAGCCAGCCCATTCTCACCTTGCCCTGCAGCCGCGCCCCGCCCCAAGCTCCACCGTACACTCTCATCAGCCACGCTCATTCTGTTCCAGTCTCCCCTGCCTTTCCCTCAGTCACCTCTCTTCTGGGCAACGTCACTGTGACACAGATCGACCATCTACCGGCCTCCTTGGTATCCCACCTCCACACTCCATCCTGTTACTTCCGCCAGATGACTCTTCCTAAAGCTGAGCTCCGGTCATGGAGTCCTCCACTCAGATACCCTTAATGACTCCCCATTACCCACTGGTTCAAGGTCAGATGACAGTCAAAGCTCATATTTGCAGCTCTGCACCGGGGTTTCTCCTCCAAGGCCCTTACGGCTCAACCCAGCTGTTCTCCCGAATGGTAATCTTTACTCTTAGGCCATGCATGCATTCTGCCTTAGACCAGAGACAAGCCTTTATTTCTCTGTAAGCAGTACTAGCCCCCCTCCACCCCTCCCAGGGGCCGTGTCTGTCTCTTGGACAATCCTGGGCTTCTTATATTCTTCTCTGAGGTGTCTGTTGCATTTAGGTCACTCGAGCGGGCAGAAGTGGAGTCTCTCCCAGAAGAGGTGGGAACTGAAACAGAATGGAGAACTTGGCCGGGGAGGAAAGGGAAGCCCTTCCTTTCGTGGCTTTTCTGGCCTGGAATTTAAAGAGTGTGGATGGGCTGGAAAGGACTCCTAAGTGATGAAGACGGTCTCTGTCGGAGGAGGAACCAGGAGCTCCAGCACTAGAGGGGACCCTGGGTCGAAGACAAAAAGTGCATCCAGCATCTCTTTCACTCAGAGTGAAACTTCAGCGAATATCACACACCAAGCCCCGTGCTATGTGCCAATAGTGGTGGACAGGTAAGCTGGCTCTTCAAAAAGAAAGAGCCCTGATTTATAGCACCAGCCTATTTCTGTGGTGTAAACATCCCTACCATTGCTGATTTCAAGCTACCAGCGTGACATTACCGAATTCGAAGCTGGGAAAAAATGCGCCCAGTCAGCTCCGGGGAGCTGGTGCAGGACAGGACGGCACACCAACGGCGGGGACAGAGCTGGGGATTGGATGGACTAGTAAGCGTCTCATGGAGCCTGGTCTAAAGGTATCGAGTTACTACTATTTTACATCCACGGCAGCCTCCACTACCATCTTGGTGGGTCTCGATTTGATGTCTTCCCTCATATTCTTCTATCAGATTGGATGACCTGAAAGGGTGGGAACACCACTGACACTTGGCTCTTGTCCCCAGGGCGCCAGGCACGGTGCTCTCCTCGTGGGAGGCACTCTGGATTTGCTGGCAGGTGGACTCCACGGGGCAGGGAGAGAGATCTGCTGAATGGGTACATACGCACTGGATGCCCCCCAGCCCGGAGTGAAGAGAATCAACAAGCCACAAGGCAGCTTTGAGAAGCACAGCGTTGGCCTTTGGTAAAAGTGCAAAGCAGGAAGTTTACCTACAGCCTTCTCCACTCTCTGATCAGCAACGCTGCCCACCTCCTGACACCACTGCCCATGGCTGGGTCTCAAGCCTGACCTCAACCCTGACTCCCCACCCTCACTAAAGTCTTTGGTGGTTATGCTGAAAGCAGGCGCTCTGACCTCCCAAACTACGATGAGTCCAGAGCAGTCCCTGGCTTTTCAAAGGGGTCCGAGACCCCCCTGCCCCACCCTCAACTCCAGAATAGGTCTAGTTCCTGGTTTAAGCTGTGCTCTCTAGGAAGTATGTGTGGATTCTGGTGACCCTCGGGGTCTTCCGTGTAGAGGGACCCTGATTAAGCCTCCATAAAGGGATGAGAGACGGAAAACAGGCCTGAGCGTGCCAGGCATCAGGGCTGGGCATCCCAGGTACCGGCAGCCTCTCACACTCACGGTCCCACAAGGATAGAAGAGCTGCCACCCTCCCCAGCAGAGCGAGCAAAGCCATGGCGGCTTCCAGCCCTGCCCCATCATCCCACGTGACCATCCCTGGCCACCTGCTTCCATTTTGATAAGAGGGCCAAGGGGCACTTTCCATCGAAGCCATAGATCCTGGTCCTTAACGCACCAGACTGCAGGAGGCACAAGCCCCATGAATTAGGTTCCTTTTCTCCATCCACCTCCCTCTTATTTCAACATTCCCACCAAAGAGCCCACAACACTTCAAAGATCAAGGCTTTATTTTCTGTAGCTCCAGTGTCACAACTGTAGCAGCATATCAGAAATATCCCCACACAGAAACACACATTTCTCCCCTTCTTCCAGGAACTGGTGACAATCAAGAGGCAGAAACCATGATATTTATGACAGGAATTCAAGAAAGGACGCTGGCTCACCGTAGTAACATACATCGTGCGTCTCGCAGGTGGGAAGCAGCAGTACATTTGTATTGAACAGGCACAAACATCCTTAAATAAAGTTAAATAAAACCTTAATGGCATAACAACGTGTCGCCGGTGCAGCCTTAGGGAGGGCTTTGGAGGACAGCTCTTGGAACAAGACATCAGCATTTTAAAAAAATAAAAGAAAAAGAAACCACACAAAAGGATGCAGGCCAGTATCTAGCAAGTTTCGATCCAAAGTTAAGAAGAAAATAGTCATGGATTGAAGATTTATCCCATTTGGAAAAAAATCAATTTTTTAATTCTAAAAAGTAAAACTCAGATGTATGAGGGGTTGGATCTCAAATCATGGTCTGGACAGAAGTCACTGTTATTGAGTATTGTACTCAAGTGGCATTGCTGGGCGGCAGATGACACCCCAATGACACCAAAGACACGAGTGACCAAGTTTGTGCCGTGACTGACTACAGTAGGTCGGTCATCGCCAGGGCTGGGGGATGGGGAGAACATGTAACTGTTTCGTTCTTGGCCAAGTCAAAGTCAACTGTCAACTGGGCTGCAGTCTGCATGGGGCAGCAAGACAAGATTTGGAGCTCAGGGCGAGGCGGGGGGTGGTGGTTACCTCCCACAGAATTCACGACCACTTCTATTTGTTTAGCACTTCACAACTTTCAAAGCTTTTTCAGATACATCGCTCGTTCAACCTCTGGAAGACCCAGTGGGGAAGGCAGGACAGGGGGCCTTCACCCCCACTTCCCAGCTGATCCCTACACACTGGGAAAGGAAAGCCAGGATCAGACCTTCCGACTCTGAAATCTGGAGACTCTCTCTCTCCTGACCCAAAGGAGCTCTCCCAGAGAAGTGAGCCATTTCTTTCCTCAGTACCATCGAAAACAAAATCCCGTAAGACATAAGGAATATTTTGCAGCAGTATGGTGTATCTGAAGTGGACAAAAAAGGGTGGTTGGATGATTATTTTAGAATTCGATCTAGATTTTCTTCCATTTGCAAGATGTAACACTGACGGGGCATATGTTTAGAGAGATGTCAACACTTCCCCCAGCAGTTTGGTCTCCGTGGGCTTTTGGCATCCCTGAGTGGGGATGCAACTGCACCTGAGTGGGGAAGCTCGCTGCAACTGATTTCCACCGGGGGATGGGGGTGGGCTAACTCCGAGGTGGGACAGGTCAGCAGGCAGGCCCCCCAGCCCAGGAGAAGACCCTGCTCATCGGGTCACGTGTGGGAGCTGCCTGACACGGGTCTCTGCTGTCCCTGACCTGCAAACTACTCCCAGAGGCACAGCACGCGAGGTTCTGAGATGCAAAAGTCCCAGCACCACCTGAGTTCACCCCAGGAGTCACGGCATCCGAAGAAGCCCGGGTCTGAGCCTCGGTGAGAATGCACGACATGGACCGTGCCTAAGGCGAAGGGCGAAAGGCAAAGGGCAAAGGGTCAAGGTCAGGACCAGGCCGGCCAGAATGAAAACACACACGTGCTTCCTGCTCATTTTGAAAGACAGCTCTAAAGGAAACTGTGAAGCCACTGGGTCTTCCCTCAGAGAGAGGGCTGGGAAGGCTTGGCTGGAGGAAACAGGCTTGCGTTTGCTCTCAGGGATAATCTGGCTCACACAGGCCATTTCAGGAAACAAGGCATCGTGTTCCCAGCTGGCGCGGACCAAGCAAGGCTGAAGATGGTTCGAGAGGCATCCTGACCGAGCACGAGGGCCCGGGTCCCTTGCGCAGCAGGGCTGGGGAGCCTGGCCCGTCCCTGTGCGGTGAGAGGCTCTTAAGGGGGAAATTTGTGATGGGCAGGTGTACAGACAAATGCCGTAGATATGCTTGCTGTGTTTTATAAAACCCCTAAAACTGCACGGGGAAACACAGGAGATCAGGAGATATAGTCAAACACACAGACAAGAACACCTGAAGTGCCTGGGTTAAAAGACTGTTGGAGAATTAAGCCCAAGGGTCAAGGTAGGATTTATCACACTTGCCCAGCCAACAAGTGGCCAAGCGTTGGCATTTCAAGGGCTTTTAAGTGCTGGCCCCGCGAGGCATACATTCACGTCACCCACAAGGGAAGGAAATGGTTTCAGTTAAGACCAGCCACCCTAATTCCACTGGGGGCCACTGTGCTCCAGTGTGAGCCGTGCTGCCGCCCAGTACGTGTGCGTGCAGGCGAGCACACAGCAAGAGGAAAAGCCACAGGGCCAGATCTTTGGTCCTGGAATTTCTAGGAAGAGACAAAGGGAAAAGGCACATGAAGGTGACTGATTGAGTAAGAAAAAAAGAAAAAAAAGTAGCTAAAAGTATTATATCATTATTTTGACTTGTTTTTCAACGTACCATTTTCCCCTATGAAAAGAAAATTCAAAATATAAACCTTGTATTTATTATTTTACATTCAAGTGGAACTTCCATCTGGGGGGGGTGGAGCTCAACACAATTTTAGGCCACGTGGAGCAACGTATTACTTTGGTGCCTTTTGACTTAACCCGATGGAAGAATTCAGCTTTGTCGTCTTTTTTTTTTTTTAAACAGCTTTATATTTTTATTATTTTACATTCAAGTGGAACTTCCATCTGGGGGGGGTGGAGCTCAACACAATTTTAGGCCACGTGGAGCAACGTATTACTTTGGTGCCTTTTGACTTAACCCGATGGAAGAATTCAGCTTTTTTTTTTTTTTTTTTTTTTTAAACAGCTTTATATTCCCAGCTGTAACACTTGCTTGTAGACACACACAGGCACACACGCAAATCCCAAAACTTCTACATAGAAAAATAAAGGATAAACATTATCCATCTATTTGATACTGTGTACTGGAACTTCTATATACATAATTTTTTTTTTTCCTCTTTAATGTTTTCAGTCACTGCACATTTTCTTCCCTCCTGGGTGATCTACGTACGATTCTAAGGGAGGAGATGCTATACTGAAGCAGAAAAGCTACATCGCTCTCGGGGGTGGTGGGAGGAAGAGAAAAAGCACTTTCTCACTCCCCTGCCGGTCTTTCAACACGTTCTACCACCTGGGATGGCCATGCGGACGGACGGCCGTCGCGTAAGCGGCTGTCCTGTCCTCTCCTCTCTCTAAGGCGTCAGGGAGCAGATCCTGCCAACACCCTGCCCCAGTAATCCTGGTGTGAGGGCAGGGGAAGGGGAGCAGTCAGGGAAAGCCTTTGCACAATCAAAGATTCTGGCATCACTTCCCACCGCCCGTTCCTTTAGTACGGAGTTCGATTCTCCAGCTTGTGCTTGGTGAGGAAGTACTTGAAGAACTCGTAGACGGACCAGGAGATGGCAGTGGACGGCATCTGGTAGATGACGCGGGCCTGCACGCCCTTGAAGTAGCCCGGCAGGCCGTTGAGCCGGTACACCGTCCGGAAGGCATTGGCCATGCCCGACAGCCGGCCGCTGATGTTGGCCAGGTTGAGGGCCATCTTCTCCTGAGTGTTGAGGAGGGTTTTACAAACGTCCAGAGGGGTGGTAGCGGCTGCAGCCAGGGCCCCGGCCAGCCCGCCTGAGATGATGTGGGACTGCGGGTTGTAGCCCCGGTACGGGTTGATCTGCTCCTGCAGGAACTCGTAGGTGATGAAGTGGATGGACTGGAAGGGAACGTTCATGGTCAGCTGCGTGGTGTAACTCCGGTAGAAGGCCCCCAAGCCCTCCGTCCCCCACACGGTCCGGATGCAGCTGAGGGCCGACCGGTGCGGCGAGTCGTACATCTGCAAGCGCTGCTTCACAACTGTGGGCGGGTCCCGGGTGGTTGGGTTTAGCCCCACCCCAGGTCGGAGTGAGATGGGAAGCCAAGCCATAAAGAGAAACAAGCAAGTTTAGACACATGGGTAACAGGGCACAGAGAGCTAGCACACACCCAGCCCCAGCCCAAGAAACCACCGAGGGCCCGCTCCCGGGCATCCCGTTTAAACACATGCCTCCGGGATCCAGGGCCAGGAGGTGGCTGTTTCCTGACGTTTCTCCTGCCTGACTCCTGGTTGACGTGGCCCCCAACCCAGGCAGCCACTTCCGATGAGACTCCCCGAGTTGATCCCCCAGGCCCTAGCTGCCTCGGGCTTCACGCACGCTGAGAAATCTAAATCCTGCTCCTGGCTCCTCTGCCTTCTTCCGTCCCAGTATGTCTACTGGACATGTGTCCCGTCTTTTATTCTCAGTGGTCTGTATCTCTGACAGTGTTTTTAGCTTCTGGGTCTCAGTGCTCTTGGAAGAGACACTAGAATGATATCAGCCCAAGCTCAATGGCAAACTGCAGTGAGGACCCTGGCTTTATTAATACAAAAGTAACTGGTGGGTCAAAGGACATGGGGCAAATACTTAGAATTTTAATTGTCCCCACGCACTGCAAGATAAACACATACAGCGTGCTTTACTTTTAAAGAAATAAAAGTCCTTAAAACGATATAATGTCAAGGAGAGGAGGGTGGAGTTGAACCTCATTTTTCTCTCCTTTAAAAAAAGTAGAAATAAAATTCTTGCCTGGTTGACATGGGCTAACTTACTGCTCATTGACTATGAATTGCCTTAAACACACAGAAAAAGCAGCCCACCTCCCAATCTGACCCATACATCCCTGAAAGTCAGAACAAGTTTCCTATCTGCTAAGGCATGGGAGGCAGCTGAGAGCAAATAAATTGTAACCTTAAAAGACAAAACCAGACAAACTTATAACACAAGATTTAAAATGCTGCACTTTTTAACCTCTGATTCTCCCTTCTGGCAAGGGACCATTTTCAGATAGAGGAGGAAAAGGGAGAGAGTCCTACATCTCACACAGAGAATAACCCAGCTGAAGGTATGCCCAGCACCGGGTCCAAAAGCTCCTCACTATTCAGACCCAGGTTGGCCGAGGAGGCGAGGATATTGAAAAAGCTGACGGAACTCGTCTGCACAGCTAAGAATTGCTTTATAATGCTCCCAGAATTCAAAAGGAAAAAAAAAAAAGAAGGTAATGTGGGAGGAGACAGCTACAACAAAATGGCCAAATATTAATTTATGAAGTAGAGCGATACACACATGGGGGTTCACCATACTCTTCTCCTTACATTCACCTGTTTGAAATTTTCCATAATAATTTCAAATTTCTTTTAAAAAAGCAAATTGAACATAAGCCCATAAAGCCCTAGTGAATGGCCTCTGACAGGTTCCTTCTAAATTCGTCTATGGTTGATAATGGTTAACAAGGGCCCAGTGGGGTGTGTGTGTGTGTAAACATGTGTACGCAAGGGAGCACACAGAGGTTTCAGAGTAGTAGTGCAAAAGCACACAAGAGAATTGCCAGGAGAGCCTGTTAAGCAGATATCTTGTCTCTACCCACAGAGATTCTGGTTTAGTAGGTCTGGGGTGGAACCTGAGAATCACCATGTTTAACATGCTCCCAGGAAACACTGATGCTACTGGTCTGTGAATCACACCCTGAGTAGCTCTGTTTAAGCGAACAGGAATCCCAGAGCTCAAATGCTCACGTGCCTCCTCGAGGCCTTTGAGAACATGGTACGAATTCTCCTGCTTATTCTGACTGGGGACCAGGAGTTCCCTTGCCCAAACCTTCTGTCCCCACCCCCCAACTTTGCTCCTGCCCCTCTGCGCAATCCCTTCCGCCACTCCCTGGGACCATGAAACATTACCTTCTGCTGGATTCATTACCGCATCGTGGAGCAGGGTGGCCATACTCCCAGCTATCCCTGCAAAACAAACTCCAGAAAATTACCCTCTGGGACCAGGGGTTCTGAGGAAGTTCCTGGAACCCTGGACCTTGCTTTCTAAGAAGCAAAACTCACTACCAACTCCACCCAGGTGAGCATTGACTCTTAAAACCCTAAAGTGAAATGGAAAATACTGGATAAAAATGAGGAAGGTAACACAGGCACCGTTACTCACATTTCAATCCTGCAGAACCTCATTTTCTCTAGGAAAAGGCTAGACCTGCCAACATTGGATGCTACCAAAAAACACACTTGGTCGCTTTTTCCACCATAGAGATTTTAATTCTCTCTCATCTCCGGCCTTTGTCTACAGATTAACCCACTCTGCCCTTACGCTGGGGGCAATGGAAGGGGATGATATCATGTATACGGTGGGGGGGGGTGGGGGGGGGGGCGGAGGGGCTGGGGGGAAGAAGAGAAATCTTTAAGAAAATTCCTTAATAAAATCCAGGCATTTTTTAAAGCAAATGGCCAAGGGAAAAGGGCGTCAGGGAGATCTGCATATGGCAGATTTCCAGGGTGAGTTTGCAAAGTGATGACGTGTCTCAGAAATGGCCAAGCCCCTCTGAGGGTCTCCTCTGGCCTGGCTTCAAGAACCAGGAACTTCAAAAGCCAGATTCCAGCCTGGAATTTTGCTTTTGGCTCTGGGTTTCCTCCCTCTGTGGGTGACACTGCCCAGTAATTAAGATAACTGCCAAAAGGTGGGAAAAATGAGGGACACAGTCTAACGCTTCAGAAATGCATATATATCCCCCTCCCTCCCCACCACACGCTTAGGATCATCCCCAGAAACGTCAAAACGCGACCAAAGCACACACCACAGTGAAGCAATAACAGTGCTGGGCAGAACTTGACATAAACTGGGCTCCGTTCAAACCGCCTTCAAGGGGCTCAGAGACCAAGGAGCTAAAAAGGCAGTTTCAGCAATAGGAGGGCCCTGAGGCCACGAACTTGAGGACAGCATCAAGAGTGCAGATCTTGGTGACGGTCCGGACAAATGCAACTAGGGGCCAATTTTTAAAAAGCAAAACCAATGTCTGCAAACCAGCCAGGATGGAGTCATTATTACCAGGGTTTGCTGATGGGAGGGATGCTTTCTGGTTCTGAGTAGAACAAAAAAGAGAAGGGGTAGAAAGTTGTTGCCAGTCACATCTACCTCTCTGTTGCTGAAAAATAAATTTGTTAAAGTAAGTTCTCCTTACGCCACTAGCCAGAGTCTCACTCCAAACCCAAACAGAAACCAACAGAAGCCAACCAACCCCACAGGAGGCGAAAATAACCACTTGACAGGGCCCAGTAAGACAAGCCTATATAACAGTTGCCTGCGGCCAGCTCAGGCCACCCCCCACCCTCCTGGTTCCCTCAGAACAACAAAAGAAAACGATTTCAGCCCTTGCTTGCAGAGAGATGCAACAGACGGAAGAGAATGGGGGCGAAATTCCCAAATCCCCAGACGCTTAGGTGGGAAAGGTCCTCTGCGCAGGAGCAAATCCTTTGTCAGCCATAAAACTTCTTGACCTTTTAAAGTTTAGTTAGATCTTGACGTTGTAGAGACCTGTTGGGCCAGTTTTTAAATAGTCTCAAAGAAGCTGTCCAGATAACTTTTTTTTTTTTTTTGGAATCCAGCATTCAAAAGTTTTGTTTCTATTCAGGGTTGTTTGTTTTTTTTTTTTTCTCCCCTAGATCTGATCATTAATTGCTTTTGAATTTTTTTAATTTTTTTTTTTTTAAAAAAGCAAAAAGGCAAAACCCACTCAACAATGAAACACCTCTGTCACTGATTCTCCCTGGGCTTCAGAGAGCGAAGGAGGGGAATGAAAAAAAGCGCGTGCGCGTGTGCGTGTGCGTGTGTTTTGGTGTGTGTGCACACACAAATCTAGAGTCCTTGATTCATGAGCAAGCGTGGCGGAGGTGAGGCATCAGGCCGCTGGGTCACAGGGAGGAGAACCCTGGGGAAGGGTCTGTTGAAGGAGAGACCTTTCTAACTCCAGACAAATGCTTGCAAATACCGTTGGCTAGGTGGCTGTTCCCTTGGTGATGGAAAACGGCATTTAAAGTCCTTTTCATGTTTTCGTAGCAGGCAAAATACAGGGCATGGGCCGGCCCTGCGCCCATCATCATCACGTTGAGGCCTCGCAAGGGTCTCCAGAAGCCTTCAGTCCGTATGATTTTCTTGAGGGCTCCGTAGACACTTGTGTAATGGGCTTTGGGATCTGGATTCAAACTCTGCATTCGTGTCTGGCGGAGGGTGAGAAAAGAAGAGTGGGGTTAATGAGGCTGGTCGGGGTGGGAAAGGAAGACCCAGGGAGAGAGTGAGAAAAAAACAGCCCATTTTTATAGATTCACAGGATTTCTGAAGAAAACTCTTATTCTTCTCCTTTCTGGAGTAATCCCCCATCCCTACACGCGCACACACACACACACACGTTCACATGGATTTCATTATGCCCAGCAACGGCGGTAAAAGATGAGGGGCAGGATTTGGAGTAGGAACACCTGTCCGGCCACTGGCAAGCTGTGTGACTTCTGATGAATCCCTTAACCTCTCTGGGCCTCAGGATTTGGATTTGGCAGCAGAGACCAGTTTCCAAGGATCAGGGGTAGAGGGGTGGGGCGGATGGTTTCAGGATGATTCAAGCACATTACATTTATTGTGCACTTTATTTCTATTATTATTACATTGTAATATATAATGAAATAATTCTACAACTGACCATAATGCAGAATCAGTGGGTCTCCTTTCTGGAGTAATCCCCCATCCCTACACGCGCACACACACACACACACACGTTCACATGGATTTCATTATGCCCAGCAACGGCGGTAAAAGATGAGGGGCAGGATTTGGAGTAGGAACACCTGTCCGGCCACTGGCAAGCTGTGTGACTTCTGATGAATCCCTTAACCTCTCTGGGCCTCAGGATTTGGATTTGGCAGCAGAGACCAGTTTCCAAGGATCAGGGGTAGAGGGGTGGGGCGGATGGTTTCAGGATGATTCAAGCACATTACATTTATTGTGCACTTTATTTCTATTATTATTACATTGTAATATATAATGAAATAATTCTACAACTGACCATAATGCAGAATCAGTGGGAGCCCTGAGCTTGTTTTCCTGTAACTAGATGGTCCCATCTGGGGGTGATGAGACCACCTCATCTCCACCTCAGATCATCAGGCATTAGATTCTCATAAGCAGCGCACAACCTAGATCCCTCGCACGTGCAGTTCACACATAGGGGTCGCGCTCCTACGAGAATCTAATGCCACTGCTTATCTGACAGGAGGCGGAGCTCAGGCGGTAATGCAAGCGATGGGAAGCGGCTGTAAATACATATGGCGCTTCACTCACTCACCTGCTGCTCACCTCCTGCTGTGTGGCCCAGGGGGTGGGGACCCCTGAAACAGAAGTATCATTATTATCCAGGGGTTCCCACTCCAGTTCTAAAGTCTCCTGTGCCCTCACTTATCTGAGACCTCTGTGTTGTGAAAGCTCCAGTCAGCCCCAACCATAAATCTCCCTGGAATCCTCCATCGCCCACCCCCTCATCTCCTATAAATACTTTTTACATTTCGTCTATACAAGTTAGCACTGAAATATATGGTCTTGTTCTTAATTTCTTCCTATGTATAGTCTTGCCCGCTGGAGGCGAAGACCAACTTTCCCCATCTCTGTCATCCCCATCACACTCCCCAGGCACCTGAGTAGGTGTGATGGTGACTCTTATATGCCAACAACCTGGCGAGGCCACGGTACCCATGCTGGCTCCAATTATGGCCAAACACTAGTCTACATGTTGCTGTGAACGCATTATATAGATGAGATTACCATTTAAAGTCAGCAGACTTTGAGTAAAGCAGATTACCCTCCATTGTGTGGGTGGGCCTCGTCTAATCAGGTGAAGGCCTGAAGAGAAAAGAAACTAATGTCCCCCAAGGAAGAAAGAATTCTGCCTCCAGTCTTTGGTTGTAACATCAACTCTTTCCTGGCCTGGCCTACAGATTTTGTACTTGCCAGTCTCCACAATCATGTGAACCAATTCTCTCTCTCTCTCTCTCTCTCTCTCTCTCACACACACACACACACACACACACACACACACACACACACACATTATTGGCTCTGTTTCTCTGAAGAGCCCTGACCAGTACAGTAGATAAGAAATATTTGTGGGTAAATGTACCACACTGGCTCAGTCCTACAAAAGCAGCATTCTCTCCTCCACTCCCCTCCACCCAACACACACAGTCTAGAGCAGAGGGTCTCCAAACTTTGGTAGGAATACCCTTTTACCTCTAAACAAAATCATAAAGAAACTAATATATAAAGTAACAGAGCTTCTCTGACTGGAAATGGGACAAAAAGTTCTGTGCCCTCCTCTCACTCCTCAAGGCAGAAATCCCCCCAACCAGGAACCCCAACGCTCAGAGGATCAGCACGAAAACCAAATTAGTGGTGGTTTTATTTTTTGGCCCTGCGGTGCGGCACGTGGAATCTTAGTTCCTTGACCGGGGATCGAACCCATGCCTCCTGAACTGGAAACGTGGAGCCTTAACCAGTGGACCACCAGGGAAGTCCCAGGACACCTTGAATGCTTTAAAAAAAAAAAAGTAAAGACTACTTCTGACTATAAAATTGGTCTTTAAGTTCAATCTAGCTTTATTAAATACTACTTTCCCCTCTTTTCTTCTACCACAGACTGGTAAAAATGCCCCCTGACTCAACCAGAGGAAGCCGCCAGACACTTGGGTCCCACATTCCCAGGGGGTAATAGACAGGGTCAGTGTCCCTGCACCTTTTTGTTTAAGTGTTTTCTATTCTAACCCATTTCAAAAGGATTTTAGGCAACTTGATAATGGAGGACACATTATAAGCAAACAAGACCAAAGGAAGAAGTGGGTGAGCGTGCCAACCAGGAGGGTCACTGACTCACGGCTACAAAACCTGTGCTTTGTTCCTAAGTGTACTGCTGGCCAGAGAAAACAAAGTACATGAAATGCAAAGTACTCCCCCCTTTGGAAGAGACAAAACTGGTGCTCCAGGGACGGCAGAGGTTCTCTAGCACTAAATTCTAATGGATATTTGAAATTCTCAAGCTTTAGAGTAAATGAAGATTCATATTTCGCCTGGCTTTCTCTTATCACTGCCCCCGATAAAAATCAGGAGCCTGATGCAGGAGGTGGTACAACCAGGTGGCCCAGAAGGCAAGTTCTGCTATCAGACAGAACTGATTCCATCACTTATGGTGTGACCCTGGACAAGGCAGTTAACCTCTCTAAGCTTCAGCTTCCTCTTTTAAGAGAAGGAGTGAGAAAATTAAATGTCTATTACTATCCTTACGGTTCATAACAATACAGGGTTCATCAAGAGGCTAAGTAATATGGTTCTAGTACATGGCCTTGCAGACCATTCTAAGCTCCGTGGAGCAGGCGTTGTGTCTGAGTCACAGCACATCTCCAATGCCTTTTACAGTGTCTATCCCCCCATTTATTGGGGGAACCAATAAATGTTTGTTGAATGAATGGATACGCAAACAAACACACATGCAACTTAGGATACCGACGAGGGTGAAGCTGTACTATGTCCCTTATTCACCTCCGCTAAATATAAGCATGCTTTCCTGGAATTACCTATCCCTCCCATCACCCTTTATATCTAGAGCTTTCCTTATTGATGAAAAGTTCACATTTGGCTGCATTTCTCAAGCCCAGAGTGTGAGTCTCTGAGCCACAAGAAGAGCAGAGGCAGCCTGTCCCTGGGGGCCTACCTGGGGCCTGTCACTAAGAAGTGGCTCCTGGGCTTCCCTGGTGGCGCAGTGGTTCAGAGTCCGCCTGCCGATGCAGGGGACGCGGGTTCGTGCCCCGGTCCGGGAAGATCCCACATGCCGCGGAGCGGCTGGGCCGGTGAGCCGTG
>NC_041222.1:93854426-93892282 GCF_002837175.3 Physeter macrocephalus | reverse complement strand
AGCGGCTGGGCCGGTGAGCCGTGGCCGCTGAGCCTGCGCGTCCGAAGCCTGTGCTCCGCAACGGGAGAGGCCGCAGCAGTGAGAGGCCCGCATACCGCAAAAAAAAAAAAAAAAAAAAAAAAAAGAAGTGGCTCCTGCCAGGCGCATTCCCGCCTATTGAGGACAGCCTTCCTCGGTCCCAGCAGCCCCTCACACTGGATCTTGGCCCTCACTGGCTCTGACAGGGCCAAGTGGCCTTGGCCGTGGCATCTCACCTCTCTGGTCCCCAGTGCCCTCAACTGTAAAGCAAAGGGGAGGATCAAAACAGCAGCTAATTATCAGAATCACTTAGGAAATGTCTAAAAATACCTGTCTGGGCACCACCCCAACACATATTGATTTAAAACTTTTTTTTAAATTGAAGTATAGTTGATTTACAATGTCATGTTAGTTTCAGGTGTACAGCAAGGTGATTCAGTTCTCTCTCTCTCTATATATATATATATATACATACACACACATACGCACATATATGTATATACGTGTATATATATATGTGTGTATCTATATCTATATCTATATATATTCTTTATCAGATTCTTTTCCCTTACAGGGAAAAGAATTTTATTTTCCTTATTACAAAATATTGGGTATTGTTCCCTGTGTTTTACAGGAGGTCCCTGTTGGTTATCTATTTTATACATGGTAGTGTGCATATGTTACTCCCAAACTCCTAATTTACCCCACCTTTCCCCTTTGGTAACCATAACTTTTCTATGTCTGTGGGTCTATCACTGTCTTGTAAATAAGTTCACTGGGATCTTTTGTTAAAAATTTTTAGATTTCACATATAAGCGATATCATATGATTATTTGTCTTTCTCCGCCTGGCTTAGTTTTTTTTTTTAACTCCCCAGATGATCCTGATTCTCACTCACACTTCCGGAGAACTGCTAAATAAAGGCCCCTTCTAGGCCCCAACGCTTTCTAATGACGTCCTTCACCCGGCCTCGGCAGTAATAGACTCAGCTTTGGTCGCCTGAGGAGTGGTGAGGGCTGTCTGGGAGGGCGGTGCATGTGGAGAGGCGAAGGCAGGGAGTAGTGGGCACACGGTGCCAGGGCTTCAGAGCCGGCCAAGCCGACATCGCTGGTCTGCACCATCCCCGCTCTGGGACCTCAAGCAGTTCCTTAATCTTGGGGTATGGAAAAATCCCCCAGACAGCTGTTGGCAGACTGAGTGAGGTAACCTCAGGAAACGCCTGGCTTGGAGTGCAGTCAACGATAATCGTCCCCCCTCCTACCTGCCCCCTATATATGTGAAGGCACGGCGGGCAGGGGGCGGAGGGCACGGGTGGTGTCTGCCTTACAAAGCTGCTCATGTCAGCCGGCTCACGGAGACTTACAAGGGAAATTTGGGGTTGAGTTCTCACCTCCCCCCCTCTTTATATGAGGGGTGAGGCAGTTGGAATAAATAAATTTTGAACCAAAACATATCATCCTACGGAAAAGGACAGCTGGACTTCAGTGGACTTCTCTGTCCTCGGGGAGGTGGGCTACTCAGTGGCAGGCCATATTCAATGACCCACGCCTGGAACAGAAGCAAGTGGTCCATGAGCGCTGAGGACCCAGGAAGCCCCCTCTCAGCCCACGTCGACCACCACGGCCAGGCTTGGGGCCAGCGCCTCCTTGGTCCTGCAGCACCTTCATTTCTCCAATCTGCCTGCAGGGGGCACCCACTTGGGGTCGGGAGCCAGGAGACCAAGAGGAAATAAACAAGGAAAGTGTGAAGTAAGAGGAGAATGATACGGGCTGTCAGAAGGAGTTCAGAAAAGGGAGCAGGAGTGACCCATCTGTACCATTATGTAAGGTCATGAAAGCATTCTCAGAAGGGAGCCTGAGAGAAGCGGAAGGCGGGCAGGTGAGAGTGAGGCTGCAGGAACCAGGGCTGGAGAGGAGATAATCAATATAGTCTCTTTTTTTTCTCTTTCTGTGACACTGCCCATAAAATGTACAACTGAGGGCTGGGCATTTTCTATCTGCCTGTGGACTAGAGAAGGAGAAAAAGTTAGGGGTGAGTGGGAACCACCCAAGTGTCCATCGATAGATGAATGGATAAGCAGAATGTGGTCCACCCGCACAGTGGAATGTTATTCACCTTAAAAGAGAAGGAAATTCTGACTTGTGCTATGACATGGGTGAACCCTGAGGACATGATGCTAAGTGAAATAAGCCAATCACAGAAAGACAAATAGTGTATGACTCCACTTATAAGAGGTCCTAGAGACCTCTAATTCATAGAGACAGAAAGTAGAAAGTAGTTCCCTGGTCAGGGAACTAAAATCCTGCAAGCCACGCGGCCACAAAAAATTTTTTAAATTAAAAAAAAAAAGATGTGGAGTTTTGTGGATGGATGGTGGTGATGGTAGCAAAACAGTATAAACATACGTAACGCCACTTAACAGGACATTTAAAAATGGTTAAGATGGTACACTTGATGTTATGTGTATTTTACCACAATTTAAAAAAAAAGGTGTGAGGGTGGAGAGAAGGAAAAAGAAAATGAATGAATGAAGATGCACAGAGAAAGAGCAGAAATTAAAATAAAATAAAATAAAAAAACAAGAAAACGGAGACAGAATTTCACCAACTGCCATTCATGTCCTGAGTCTCAGCTCCTACCTAGCTGTCCAGCTCTCCCGTTTATAATAAATTCCCATTCTTTGCATTTTAATTCTCCCCTCTTGGAAATTCATAATGGACATTAGCACGATAAAGACTCCGGGAAGTCCTTCAGGAAAGCAGACTGTTGAGCTTTGTTCCAAGGCACTTCTTCAAGGTTTGTCTTTGGCAATGGAAGTCTCGTCTCTCTGAATAATCAGTGACACCTTGCAGAACTCACTTGAGAAAACACAGTTGCAGTCAATGGCACGGACCCTGGAAGCCGGAAGTGCAGAGATCAGCTCTAGGAGTCAGAGGGACCCCCGGGGCAGCCCCTGCAGAGCATGGGTAGCAGGGAACAGCCTGGAAGACTAGGCCTGGTGGGGGGCCGTGCGGGGACAAATGAGCAGGACAAGCCCTGTGTGGCACGTGATGGAGCCTTTCACTCCACATCAACTCGCATAAGGGCCGCTCCTCTCAAAGGGACGGGATGGAGGATCGTGCAATACCCCCCCTACCCCCACCCCCCAGCTCTAGAACAGTAATTCTACAGGAGGGATCCGAATTTTAAGCCAACTCCATCAACTGCCAGCAAGACCAGAATGGAGGGGTCAAGCCCCTTCCTCAAATTCTCCCCTAAGAAGACAAAACAGGACAAGCCTGCCTTGTAGGCCTGTACTCTCTCTCTTTTTTTAATTTTAATTTTTTTTTTTTTTTTACCACGCCTGCAGTGGAAGCAGAGTCTCAACCACTAGACCACCAGGGAAGTCCTGGCCTGTTCTCGCATTGAGAGGGCAGGGAGGGAGTGGAAAATGTGTGTTCCGTCCCAGGTAAGCTCGAAGGATCGTATAACAGGAGCTGCAAGGGCTGGGCAGAGAGCACATCTAGCTTATTAGCACCTGCCTTCTCTGCTGGGAAACTGGAGCCCAGAGTGGAAAAGGGACTTGCCCAAGGGCACATGGATAAGGAGTCACGGATCTGGGCCCACCAGAAAGAAGAGGGCAAGCTGAGTCTGGCAGGGAGTCCTCGGACCTCCCCAGGGATCCTGCAGAGGCCAAGCCAGCCCGGCCCCAGCCGCTGCAGCGTCACTTGGCCACTGTCCTCCCACCTGACCTGGACACAGCTGGGGATTCCCAATCTTTCTTTCTGAATTTCTCAGAAATAAGAACCAAGTAATAAGATAAAAAAAAAAAAAACTTCCCATGACAAGTGGCACTTTCAAGACCAGAAAAAGATATAATGTGAAATCTACTCATCCATTCAATGCATCCATTCAAATGCATTTGCCACGCTCCTCCCCTGAGGCAGGTGTGATGGGGAGCGAGACAGGGAGGGGCGTGCGTGGGGCTCCCAGTTCACGGTGTGAAGGAACAAACATCACAGCACGAGGGGCAGCCACGGCTCCCACAGAGGGAACAAGGCTGCGCTCCAGAAGGTCGCCCAGGAATCTCTGCTCCAGACTTCCTCCCAGAGAAAGGAAATAAGGTTCCAGCACCGAGAAAGTGCTAGGAAAATGCCAAACAATGTTAGCATCTGCCCAGTGGCTGCTTCAGAATTAGAAGTCAAGTTGGTGAGTTTAATTCCCTCCCATCTGCCAACTGTTTCCAAGTAGCACTGACATCACTAAGTCGAACCACAGTAAAATGCGTAGGCTGGACCGCAGGGCCTGCCCCCAGCCCCCTCCCTATTTTCCAAACCCCACAGCCATGCACCCATGGGTGCAAGGCCTCCCTGGCAGCCCATTTCCACCCGCAGCCCATCCACGACACTGTGTGCGGCTGCACTGGGTTCTGTCTGCTGCTGACATTCCAGCTTCCCGTGCACGGCCGCCCAGAGGAGAGATGGCCACCCAAGAGCCGGTTCACATGCAGGCCAGGAGGGAGAGGCTTTTCTTGGCACGGTGCTTTGTGGGGAAAGGACTGCCTTCCGGAGCAAAGCCACAGGCCTCATCGAGGGCTTGGAAAGCCCTCATCGCACCTTCCAGAATCCTTAGGAGGGACATACAACAGACGAAGAAACCCAAACCACATCAAGGGAGCCAACGCACAGTAAAACGTTCAGCATTCTGAGTTCAAAATGGCCAGCGTCCTGACTCAGACAGAACTTGCATCCTCTTCGTGCTCATGACAGGGGATGGCCTCCTGATGGTGATCCCAACAATCACGGCCTGGCCCTCTGAAAGCACGTGCAGAAATCATAAAAAATGAGGCATGAGGACGGCATCTAGCATCACCCCTGCACCACATTAACCAGGAACGGAGCGATGCAGAAAATCCTCTACGGGGAACCATGCCGTTCGCAGCACTCTGAGGCACATCAAAGTGTATTCCCAGGTTCAAAATTCCAAATCGTGTCTTTTTACATGTCCCAAGTTGGCAAAAGTATATCCATAAGGAGAATATACTGTGTCTCTGATTTTGAATCAAAAGGAAAATTTAGGAGCCAGCAAGAGAAAATGAGTCCTCAAAAGCAGTCCTTGCCTCTCCCCACCCGCAAAAAAAGGGGGGTCTGTTGGGAGAATGGCTGTACATCAGGAGCAGGAAGAGGGGTGGTGCACGGGAAGACCAGGTCTTTGCATTCTGAAAGCCCCTGTTGAGAACCCCTATATGAAAGCAGCCGAAGGGCCAGCTCTTGCAGAACCAGGCAGAAAAGGTGAACAGCAAAGAGATGAGAAGGGTGGGAACAGACCTCCAGCTAAATCAGGCCTGTGTCAATGTCCCTGCCTCACCTACAGAAAGCCCCAGACCTCCCAGGGTTTTCAGGTGGCCCCGATGTTGGGGGAGGGTGGGAGGAAGTGGGTTCACACATGGGAGAGCAAACCTTCAAGCCTGCTCTGCCTTTTCACTTATTTCCCATGGGGTCCAATGTTCACAAAAGTCACATTTGCTCTTCTCATCAGACCAGCCACCGTCAGACGTTCCTGATTTCCTGCTGCCTCTGTGGCGTTGGGCTTGGACTGCAAAGGATCCCTGCCATCTGTCATTCATGCTCTCCGGACGCAATCCTGAAACCTTCAGGCCCATTAAGGGTGTGCTTAGGGGGCATTGCTATTTCTAGGGACAAAATGACTAAGTGATGACATCACTTATATGTGGAATCTAAGAAATAGTACAAATGAATTTATTTGCAAAACGGAAACAGACTCACAGACATAGAAAACAAACTTATGGTTACCAAAGGGGAAAAGAGGGATAAATAAGCAGTATGGGATTAACAGATACACACTACTATATATCAAATAGATAAACAACAAGGACCTACTGTATAGCACAGGGAACTATAGTCAATATCTTGTAATAACCTATATAATGGAAAAGAATCTGAAAAAAATATATATAAATATATATATATTGCTGTACACCTGAAACTAACACAATATTGTCAATCAACTATACTTCAATTGTTTTTTTTTTTTTTTTTTTTTTAAAAAGGACTAAGTGAAGAGCTTCCACGATGTATTCAGTAGAAAACACATATTCCACCAAGACAGCCCATACCAAGTTCTTCGGCCTCCCAGGGAAGAAGCCACAGCACCAAACACCACTTCTCCTGGGAACAGGCCACAGACCCCAGAGCATATGTAACCCAGAAAGGGTGGCAGAAGAGGGCCATCTGAGGTGCACCTGGAAAGGGGGATGGTATTTCAATTGGCAAGAAATGGAGCTGTCATTACAGTCCCTTCCACACTATTTGCCTTTTTGACTAGGTGCACGTGTGACTTTGATTGAAAAAAAAAAAAAAGCAAACAGAGCAGAGAGAAAGGAAGAGAACATTCGGGCTGAGGGGGATGTGAATGTGCTGGTGGGTCTGGGAAACGGAGGAGGGTCTGGCTGGAGGGCGTGTGTGCAGGGGATGCAGCGGTAAGGTGTGGATGGAGAGGGAGGGCGGCTGAACTCCAGGAGGCTCTGTCTGAATAGGTTGCTAAGGTGTTCGGAATTTACTTTACAGTCAAGTGTTCTCCATGGTTACACCCCGCACTTGACAAGGCAGCTACAAAGAGCAGCGCGGTAAGCAAGACGGCTGGGATCTCCTGCATCTGGGAGTGAGGACCAGGCCTGTGCAACAGAAGCCCTCCCCATGGGGTCCCATTACGGGCCCGCGGCTGGCTTCCCAAGCTGCAAGGTCACTGTAACAGCACAGCCACGGAGTCTGCCTTCCCACCCACAGGCAGCAGCTCACGGCCTCCTCGCCTGTGGCTCCAAGGGTGCCATTCCCACATTCCTTTATCATAGGAGCCAAACCTGCTCACTCCTCCCCTTCTCTAGAAAATTCTATAGCAGGAGGGAGGGATGAAAGAATCCGTACCTGGCTCAGGCCCCAGGTACCTAGGACAGAGTACCTAGTTGGTGGCCCGCCCAAAGGATTAAATTATCGCTGCTCTACAGGTGGGCAAATTCCCAAGATTCCAGGTAACAGGGTTGGAATTTCATGGGTGGGATGGGAGACCTCACTGGGCGACAGAGAGGGCGGGGAGAGCACTGGGTGGAGGGGAAGCCTGGACCCACTGGTCACTCTCACCCACCTTGCTTGGCTCCAGTAAGACAAGCCAGGGCTGGACTCCTATGTTCAAGCCCCACATCTTGGCATGAAGGAGTATGTGGCCATAGGCAAACTGCCTTACTTCTCTGAGCCCCGATGCCAATACCCACAAAATAAATATAATAAATAAATAAATAAAATAAAATATTTATTATAATAATGCATTATATATAATAAATAAAATAATTATAATAAAGTTAGATAGCAGCTAACTATCCCCGTTTTACAAACAAGGAAACTGAGGCACAGAGGGATAAGCGACTTGTCCCAAGGTCACAGAGTACGGACAGGACCGGAAGCCACACGGTCTGGCTCCAGGACTGCGCCCTTAACCACCAGGCTACAGGACCTGTCATGGAAAGGTAGACTGAGAGGGTCACCTATGACCTCCAGCTTCTCCCTGGTCTCTGATGTGCCCTGCTTCTATGACTGTGCTAAGTCATGCATACACCACCTCATGTGTTGGACCTTTTAAAGAGGGAGTAGCCCTGACGCGTCCAAGTCACCTAAACCCTTGCTGCTTAAGTCCATGCAGGTCCTGGGGAAGGGGGCGGGGGTGTCTATGTCCAGGTGGTACTTAGAGGCCGTCATAGAGACCAGTCCCCTGGAGGTCGCACAGCATCACTGTTTCCCAACTCTGGCCGTCAGCCTGGACACTGGGCTCAAACAGAGCTGGGTAATAGGGTCCGGTTCAATACCAACCCATCTCTGTCCTGGAAAAGAGCTTGAACCACTTGCCCACCCAGGCTGTGGGCAGGAAGGGCATCCTGACCAACGAGCACCCCCGGCACTCCATCAGTACGCAAAGGCTGAGACTGAATACTCCAATGGTCAGGCTGCTTCCAAGGAAGAATTTCACTCACCTGGCCTCCCCAGGGCCTCCCCTGACTCAGCAGCTTTGTCTATGTCATTGGCTTAAAAACACCCCACCTACAAGTAAGGAAAAGGCGTCAGAGGCAGAACTGGAGAAACACCTCACTCTCCAAAGTGCTCTGTTTTCCTGGCATCTGGGGAAACTCGCTGAAGCATCACAGAACCGCACTGAAGAACAAGCTTAATACAAGGGTCCCCATGGACGCGCCCAGGGAACACACGAGGTCCCCCACCCCAGAGCACCAGCGCATCTCCTGCATGCAGGAGAAGCAGAGTCCAGACAGCCCTGCTACCTACTTCAGCCCCCCAAGCTCCAGCAACATCTGTTTTGTTTTGCATGGGGTGGAGGGGCTCCTCCCTCTGGGCTTCTGTTTGATTTCAGAGTTTTCCCACCCATCCAGCCCTCCCCCAGCTCTGCTTGGCTGATGAGGAAACAGTTGTACGACTTGCCCAAGCTCCCAGAGTTAGTCACCACTGCACTAAGACTGGACAGCACTCCGACTCCCAGACCCCGCCCACTTGGCTATCCTTCAACCGCACTTTGCTAAAAATCCCAATCACGGAATCTCAAAGAAACCTCGTTCCATCACCCACCCACCCAATGCTCAGACAGTTCCTGGGGTTTGAAGTCCATCCATTCACTCAACCATCACATACTGAGCTCCTACCTACGACACGCCAGATGCCGTTATTAGGACCTGGGGACACAAAGATGGCCCCGTCCTCAACCACGTCACTATTTTTCAGCTGTACACATTAAGTTACTAAAATTCTCTGCCCTTCAGTTCCCTCATCAGTGAAAACCCCTACCTCACGTGCTTCCTGCGATGAATAAGTGAGAAAACACAAGCACATCGACCACCTAGCACCGTAGGGGAGGTACTCGGTAAATGTTAGCATCACTGCAATTTTTTGTAGAAAGGCTCCAGCAAGTATGATCCCTAAACTACCACCTGTGTTAATACAAATGGCTTTGAAATATCATTAAGAACTACCACCAAAACTAGCTTAATCTTGCCTAGAAGGTGAGGGTATTTTTCCCTGCTTGTTCATAAATGGCTGTCACAAAGGATCTCATTCCAGGTTTGAACTGAATCATTAGACTACAGAATAGGATAGGCCATAAACCACACAACAGAGCTCAGGGTCCTGGAAGGAAGCTACCAGCCACAGGGCACTGGGGACTCCAGGCCACAATTCCTACCATCTCATAATAAAGGGACAGGAATGGAACCCCTACTCCAATCCCCTCTGACCAGAAAGAGGCTGGACAAACCGGAGGCAGCCCTCCAGTTTCCAGTGGAGTCCAGACCCACGACAGTCAGCTGAACAGGCTCCGGGGCCTCACCTGACGTATATCCCAGCTCTGCTGCTTCCCTCTCTCGCACCTTTGCTCCTTTGCACCTTCCGCGAATTACTTAATCTCTCCCAGCCTGTTTCCTTACCTGGAAATGGGGCTCATCAGAGCAGCCACCTCCTAGCCTCTGTGACGATTAAAGGAAATAATGAATGAAAAGCCCTTTGCCTTGGGTCTGGCATCCAGCTGCTGGTGCTTCTAGTAATCCTTTTTATGGGGGTGAGGGGGAGATAAATAGCAAATTCCTAGGAAGATGTCATGTCATTTTTATTCTAATTCCTTCATAAGACGCTCATTTCCTTGAGGAAGATGCCCCCAGGATCCACCCTGGTTGGAAGCAAGGCCCCTGCAATCACTGCATATTTGGACTAGACGACCTGAGTGACGGTCAGGACTGCCCAGCAGCTCTTGAGTTCACTGACCCTCTTAACAGAAGAGAAACTGAGGCCCAGGGAGGTGAGGGCTCTGCACAAAACAGCCGCTAAGGGTCTCCATCCCTCCCACCCACCCCACTTGCACAGTCACCTTTCTCTGCTCCCCATTTCTAAACGAATGGAGCCGGCTACCTACATTAATCCTGATTATGTAACAATCAGGGGAGCTAGAGAGGTGGGCGGAAAATCTAGTGTCAATTTACACTGGTTGCAAAGGGTCCAGATGAAAGCGCTGCAGAAAGTTCACTAAGAGCTCAGGGCAGTTCTGGAGACCTTCACCTGGTGCTTAAGTCCATGGCTAGGGCCAGGCAGAGCCCTTAAGTGCCAAGGTTCCCTGAAACGGCTGATTGGCACCCATTCCCGTGCAGTCACCACAGTGGCAGTGAAGGCCCTCCCCAGCTCTCGGGGACCCACCACCCTCGGAACTGCAGGGAGACAGCCAGCTGGGGCCAAACTGAGCCACAGGCCCGGGCACAGGGCGCCCCGCGTGGGTTCTGTTCCCTCTCCCGCGTTCCACCTGTGGGTGTGGGCCGGCTCTCAGGTCCCTCGGATTCTGGGGATAAATCCAAGAGTGTCTCACTTTCCCAAACGGGGGATCTGGGGGGGGATCCCCCCAAGCTGTGCACCTAAATGTGAGCATGACAGAACAGACAGAGCCCTGTTCCAAGCGTCAGAAGACCTCAACTCCCATCCAGCTTGGCTACCAAATCCCTGAGGAACTCCTAGCAATCGGTTCACCTAGCTAGGCATCAACATGAATTTCCACCAGCAGGTAAACCGAGAGGTGGAAGATTTCCTGCATTTTGTTCACCCATCTATTACAATTGCAAATATTTGTCCAATGAATAAATGGAGTTAACAGATTATCTCTAAAGAGGTCCTTTTTGGCCTCTAACATTCTAAATCTATAAAACCAGCAAAGAGTCTTTTAAAAAACAAAACGTGTGGGAGGGGAGTGTTTTATTTGGGGGGGGAGGTAAATCTGCATTACTGAACATTAGGACTACCCGCAGCTTAAAAACACCTGTATTAAAAAAAAAAAAAAAAAAAAAAAAAAAGAATTCCAGCAGAGATTAGAACGCTTGTGCGTTGCTGCTGTGTGTGTAAAATGGTGCAGCCCCTATGGAAAACAGTATGGAAGTTCCAAAAAAAAATTAAAAATAGAATTATTACACGA
This sequence comes from Physeter macrocephalus, assembly GCF_002837175.3. Lineage (NCBI taxonomy): Eukaryota > Metazoa > Chordata > Mammalia > Artiodactyla > Physeteridae > Physeter > Physeter macrocephalus. The sequence continues at coordinate 93,881,266 of NC_041222.1, read as the reverse complement.
TCCAGCAATCCCACTGCTGGGTATACATCCAAAAGAATTGAAAGCAGAGTCCCAAAGAGATATTTGTACACCCATGTTCACAGCAGCATTCGTCACAATAGCCAAGGGGTGGAAGCAACCCAAGTGTCCGTCCATGGATGAATGAATAAACAAAAGGTGCCATTATCCATGCAACGGAATATCATTCAGCCTCAACAAGGAAGGAAATTCTGACACATGCTACAACATGGACGAAACTTGAAGACGTTAAGCTAAGTGAAATAAACCGATCACAAAAAGACAAATACTGTATGATCCCACTTACATGAGGTATGTGAAATAGTCAAATGCAAAGTGACAGAAAGTAGAATGGTGGTTGCTAGGGGACTGGGGACAATGGGGAGATGCTGTTTAATGGGGACAGGGTTTCAGTTTGCAAAGATGAGAAAAGCTCTGGAGATGGATGGTGGTGACGGTTGTATTATACAGTAACGTCGATATACCACACTACTGAACTGTACACTGAAAAAAGGGTAAGATGGCAAGTTTTATGTTATGTGTATTTGAACCGCAATTCTTAAACAATCCTCACTCTAATCAACAGCTCACTCCATATGCATTTCTGAAATCATAGTCTGAAATCCTGTCACAATCCAATGGTTCCCTGAGGTTTCTTTGCACAGCTGGGAGAGCAATTTTTGTTTTTCTTGTCTGTTTTTGGCGAAGGCGACCAGTGGCTCAAATGTACAGCATAATCGCCTGGACACAGCACCATCCCTGGCTCCAGGGCCTGCCTTGGAAGGAAGTACCTGGAAGTTCAGCCCAGGGGCTCTTGGACGGAAGGCAAAGCTTTGACATAAGGCAGAAAGGCTTAAGATGCAGAGCTGGGATGCTCACCCTTTTCCACATGCTGGCCCCCGGCCCCAATGATGCAGTGTGTCCCTGTCTAATACACCCTTGGCCTGTGTCAGCCCAAAAGATATCATGCCAGGAAGCAGTACCCCACCTGCTCAGGCATGGAGGTAGCTGTCGAAAACCAGCCAAACGTTCGTATGTGAGAGACTGGGTGACGATGCCGGTGTTTCCAAGGCTCCTGGAGACCTTGCCATCAGAGCCAGGGAGCTGTGGGTGACAGCCTTCCTGGATCCACCCTGGACAGGCTCAGGGAGCCAGGCACCTCTCAAGTCCCGTGCACGGTTCCCAAGTCAAGTGCGGTCCTGCCAGTTTCTGCAAGACTGGCTTCCACACCCTCCAGAGAAGCCACACCTTCGAAAGCAAACCCCACTATTAGCCTCTTATCCACAGGAAAAAAAGGCTTTGCAAAGCTGCCCTGTCACCAGCCTTTTCTTGCTCATTCCTCTACTTATAATTATATCAGGTGACGCGTCCGCATGCCTGTCTCCCATTAAAGTCTGACAGAAACACGAAGGAAGGGGCAGCCTCATCTGTTGTGGTCTCAGCGCCCCAGCACTGTGCTTTGACACTCCATAACGATAGTCAAGGACTCAGAGGTACGCTGCATTTCATCCACAGACGTACGCAAAGCAGGCTAACACGTTAAGCCCCAGATGTACTCTCCTCCCCAAACAGCTATCTGCTTACTGAGGATCTATGTCCCACAGTGTGATGCATCTCACATTTTCTGGGGTCTAACACACAGGATAAGAGCCCAGGATATAAGCCCTAGGAGAGCCAGGCTCCAGAGTTCAGGGAACACTAGAGGGCGAAGCATGGGCCCTGGGTAAATTTCCCAGATGTTCCCAAAGCCAGATTTCCCACAAATGCTGCTGTCAAATCATCTCCAAAATGCTGGGTGATTTACGTGTAGGCGGGGCCAGGTCACAGCTGGAGGGGATATTCTCCTGCTTTCTTCATATACCAGACAATAACAGAGAAAGATGACAAAATACCAGAAACACCAGGCTTGATGTTCTAAGGGTCTCAGGGGAAAGACACCAAAGGTAACATCCTGAGGACTCGCCTTTCAGCCTCCAAAATCCACTTGCACGTATAATACAACTTTTTGCATGTACAAATTATTTCCTAAGTTTGGGGGGAGCTATTTGTAAGTTTCCCTGGATGCCTAAGAGAATGGCAGGAACCTTCAGTCCTGGGTGAGATTTCATGCCGATGAAAACCCTCATCCTGGAAACAGAGCTCAAGTGTATGATTTAAACCAAAGTCAACTGATGAGAAGGGTTTCCAGGGGGAGAGAAGGAGATGGGTGCCGGGGATGAGAGTGAGTGGCCAGACCGCAGGAGTCTCACGTTGGTAAAACAGGGTCATTCTACCAACAAATTCTCCCTACGACATAAACAGGGCACTGCTAGGGGTGCTGGGGATGATGGGGCAGGCAGCGAGTCCTTGCCTTCAAGGAGGTTACAGTCTAGTAGGGGAGGGGAAGAGCAAACCAAAACTCATACAAATAGGGACTTCCCTGGTGGTCCAGCGGTGAAAATTCCGCGCTTCCAATGCAGGGGGCCCAGGTTCGATCCCTGATCAGGGAACTAGATCCCGCGTGCCGTAACTAAGAGCCCACATGTCGCAACTAAAGATCCTGCATGTTGCAACTAAAAAACAGAAAAAAGATCCCGCACGCTTCAATGAAGATCCCACGAAGATCCCACGTGCTGCAACTAAAGACGCGGTGCAGCCAAATAAATAAATAAATATACAATTTTTTTTTTAAGTCATACAAATAAAAAATTTCAAACTCTAAATGTCCTGAAGCAAGGGAGAAGGTGACGATGCTGAGACAGTAAAGGCAGGGGACCTAGATTTAGATTTAGATTTCCAGGGTTCTGGAAGTGACTTTGAAGCAGGGACCGGAAGCCTGGGGGGAGCCATGCAGGTGAAGCATGGGAGAAGGGGACCACCTGGGGCACGGGTAGCGGCAGGTGGGATGTGAACAGAGGTCCCGAGAAAGGTGTTGTCATTGCAGCCAGCTGGGTACCGGGAGCACAGCACAGAGCCCATGTGGAGCCCTGAAAAGAGGACAGTCCTTTGACCCTCCATGGGATGTTTCAGTCTCTTTGGTCCTGACCTCAGCACGAGCCACGGGGAGTGATGGGGTTCCCATCACCGTGCGGGGAATGGCTGCAGCAAGCCTCTCAACGTGGCAATGCTGGGTGACCGTGGCCATGCCGGCTGACCCCTTGATGACTCAGCTTCCTGGTAGTGAGCTCATGAAAGGTCCTCGGCAGGAAGAACTCAGAGAGCTATAAACAGAGCCTTCCAGAAGCATCTGCTACACGGCTCTCCTTGATTCTAGGGTGGGGCTGTGGCCATTCAGCATTTCTGGAATTGTGTGAAAGAATCGCTTGCAGTCTTTCAGTGCTGTAGTTGGAGGTTTCAAGTAATTTAAATAAATGATCATTTCTCGGCAGGTACTCTGGGAAACAGGGGCCCCAAATGGTAGTTGGGCATCTAGCTCTTTTCCTCCTTGGGCATTCTAGCCCTGGGAGAATTCCAGGGCTGGAGGCCATGGGCAGGGGTAGTCTTCCTAGCTTCCTTCTTCGAGTAGAAGTGCTTGCAAGTCTATATGTTACATTCCAAGTCAAAAGACAGTGCACAGTTATACAGCCCATGCAAATAAGGAGTGGAAATTTTAGAACTGGAAGCTTCCTAAGAAACCATATAGTTTTAGTTCCATCTTGCCATTCCACAGACGAAGAAACTGAGACTCAGATTAAGTGAAGTGTTTTCCCAGGGTCACTCAGCTGGTGGGCTTTTGGTCATCAGGAGCTAATTGTAACTCACCCTAAAATGCAAATTAAATGTTCTGTGTGTGTATCCAGAGAAAGGATCCGTTTTGCCTTGTTTCTCCTCATTTCATCCCCTACCCTCCACGTTCAAGTTCTGGGTTGACAAAGCTTCTTCCTTTCCCTTCAACTCCGAGAGGATCAGAAATCTGTTTCCAACTTAAAAGCAACTTCTAGTAAAAGCCCAGCTTTGTAGTTAACTTTCACTTTTTAGGGTCTGAAAGAGAATTTCAGAAACTTTCTTGTGATTAGATTATCAAAAAATTCAAAAGAACCTCGGAAGAGACATTCACGGGAAGGTTAAAATGAGAATTCTTACCCCAGGTCAGGGGAAGCATCACTGGCCGGCCCAATCTCAGGAGCCTGTGGAGGGAACAGTGCTAATTCCAAGGATAAACAGAATCACCTAAAACTGCACCCACACAGACCCCATTGTGACACACTGCAGAGTTAACTCCTTCTGAAACTTGAAAGACTTGTTTGGAGGCAAAGAAGGAACTAGGAGTCACTCCAACTTGTCCATGTATTCCTCATTGTTATTCTACTGTTTTTACAATGAAAAGTCATTTCTAAACCTGATTTAAATCATCTTGCTTTATGTATTTTTAAAAATTGAACTATAGTTGATTTACAACTTTGTGTTAGTTTCAGGTGTACAGCAAAGTGATTCAGATAGAGAGATATACACACACACACACACACACACACACACACACAATTCTTTTTCAGATCCTTTTCCATTATAGGTTATTACAAGATATTGAATATAGTTCCCTGTGCTATATATGTTCAACTGTTTTATATACAGCAGTGTGCAGCTGTTAATCCCAAACTCCTAATTTATCCCTCCCCCACCCCCTTTCCCCTTTGGTAACTGTAAATCTGTTTTCTACGTCTATGAGTCTGTTTCTGTTTTGTAAATAAGTTCATTTGTGTCATTTTTTTAGATTCCACATGTAAGTGACATCATATATGTCTTTCTCTGTCTGACTTAATGATGGTGATATTCTCAGTGCTCTAAGGACTGACTGTAAACCTTTAGTCATTTTTGAAATAAATTTAACGCTTCACGCTTCCTGGCATAAATACACGTTCATTAATTCAACGATTGTCTGAGAAGCCAAGATTTAAGGAAAAACAATTTTTAAACACAATTACACTAAAAGAGAACTCTCTAGTCTCTCTTTCATATTTTAGATTTTTAACCCTTTCCCTGACAACTCCTATCCCAACAGGGCATTTTCTATGGCGTTAACGTCCACCACATCAATCCTTTGCTTCTATCCCAACTGTTTCTCCTGGAGAACAGCTCAGCATTGTCTATCGACACTGAAAAAGGCCCACACACGTCCTCCTTCAAAACACCCAGAAGATTTAGTAACAAAGACCTCCTGTGGCAGGGGAATCCGCAGACACAGAAAGGGAGGGCTGGCCTTGGGGTCGGTTGGCTCTTGCCCATGTCACTGGACCAGCATTTTGGAGAAACAGGACTCAGTTTTTAGAAGCTGTGAGATCCAGGAGCTTCTGCCTAAACCTGGACTAGTACAGGCACCAGGAGGAAACTCCTCAAGAGCCCAGCTTCCAGCCTTTATCAGAATCACTGGAAGTTGATGGATAAGCCGCAGGAACTGAACCCTCTGCATTTATAGGAGGATCCACCGGAGAGAGAAGGGCTCAAAGGAAAGAGAGGTCAGGAAAAAAATGTCCAGCTATTCAGCTGCCTTTAAAAAGCGACAAGGAATGAGATGGGAATCTGAGTGTCAAGAACAGGGCCCTGTATGGGGCTCCAGGTCAACCTCTGTCCTTCAGAAAGCAAAGTGGTCACCTACACTGTTTGCCATGTCTCTCAGGTCACCCTACAAACTGTGACCTGGGCCGCAAAGGTTACTCAGGCAAACCCTAAACCTCGACAAGTCATGTGACTATTTAATTTTTAGCCACTTGTCTGGCTGCTGCTCCAGCTGGCATTTGCCAGTCATGTCACCCATCAATTACGAACCAATTATGAGCAGAAATGCCTTTGACATGACAGCTTTCCTCCCTCCTCCTGTGTTTTCACCCTCCTCTGGTCCTCAGCTCTGCAGTGAAAAGTTCTCATCCAGGGACGGAGGCTGGGCTTCCTGGATGCCACCAGGCAGTCACTCGGAGGCCAAACCGTGAATTAAAATTTCAGAACAGGGTGGGGAGAGAAGAAGAATTTCCGAATGCGGGGCAGGTCCCACGTGGAGGCCCCAGCGTGACCCCAAACCACAACAACTTTCTCAGCTGATTCTGTGGTCAGAAGGCTCAGGTCGGAAGCCCAAAATCAGAGTGTCAGGGGAGGGGTACAGGTGTCCTGCTGATGGCCAGGCTCCTTGGGGACAGGGCCATGACATTCTAGGGGACAGGGAAGCGCACAGCCCTGTTCTAACACCTACTTCTCCTTCAGTCTAGATACAGATATGTTGAGACATTATTTCTTCGAGAGGCCCTTTCCTGACTGCCCCTGAGGTTCGGTTTCCATGAGAAGAGGCTCATCGCTCCCTCCGGAAATGATTCACTGACAGCTCTGTCCTCCTGGCAGACAGGGGACTGCTGTGGGGTGACCTCGGAGGTGTCGAGCCCCCCAGCTTCCAGTGCCCAGCACATGTGGTCACACCCACATGCTCCCACGCCTGAATTAACTTAGCTATTCAATGAAGTCCAGGGGATGAAGCTGCACTTTTACAAATGCCTTTTAACTCTTTCTCGGTAGAGATGTTTCTATGAATCACGCTAATGCAAGCCAACATTTAGCAAACAAGCCGTGGAAAGAGTGACTAAGGAAGGAGACTTGGTTCTATAGTCAATGACACACCCCAGGCGCGTCCTTCCACGCTCACACTCATGTACACACACACCAGCATCCTCTTTCCTTTAGAAAGATTTCCCGGGACTTCCCCGGCAGCCCAGTGGGTAAGACTCTGCACTCCCAGTGCCGGGGGCCTGGGTTCGATCCCTGGTCGGGGAACTAGATCCTGCATGCGTGCCACAACTAAGAGTCCGCGTGCTGCAACTAAAAGATCCCGCATGCCGCAAGGAAGATCCTGTGTGCCGCAAGGAAGAGCCGGTGCAGCATGAATGAATGAATGAATGAATGAATACTTTAAAAAAAGAAAGGCATCCCCCCGTTTCTCCACTCTGACTTCTTAGGTCTGATCATCTGCCAACCACCCACTCCTTTCATCCAGGCTGGAGACAGCCCCAGGACACCCATGGGACCGCCTCTAGTCCAGAGGAGCAGAGTACCCCGCTGTAAGCCAGAGGCAGGGCCCTGCATGTTCCCATCCCCAGCAAGCCAGCCAGCAAGCTTCCTGCGGGCTGCCAGCGCCCACTCTCCACCCCCACCTTCCACACCGGCTGCCAGGCCCAGGGCAAAGCAATGCGCAAGCAAAACCCTCCGTGTCGGCAGTGCGAGGAAAGCAGGACCAGGGACCCCGAGACAAAGGCGTCTGCGTCCTACCTCCTTCCCCTCTTACTTTTCACGCTCAGTGGCCATGAACAACCAAGGCAAACAGAGATGGGAGGGACCAAGGTAGGTAAGAGCATCAGCAGATACACAGAGACACACTTCAGGATGATCAGCCGCCTTCCTTGGTCCCCAGCCTCTCATGCCTGCCACTCAAAGAGGCAGACTCACCTGAAAAGTGAAATGGAGCCTCTAAGGCGATAACCCCGCGGAGATGAACGGGGCCCTCACTCCCTGAAGTCGGCCTTAATCACTGGCCTTAATCACAGTAGCCAGCCGTATGCGGCCCCGCTCATCACTGGTCCTACATCATCAATTTTAAATGTATTTCTGAGCACGCCCCAGAGTATAACTGGCTCTTCGTCATTACCCAGCTAAAGAGGCGGCAGCAGCCGGCCACCCTGGTCTTTATTCAACAGATGGGAGACACTGTGTGTAAGGAGAGAGGTTAAGTGCCCAAGGCCATGCAGCTGTAGCAAATCCTGCGGTGGCTGGAACCAGAGCCTGTATTTTCCATTCCAACGAGCTAACCCTACCCCTTTAACAGGATCCCAGTTTGATAATAAATACCACAACCTGGCACCTGCAGAGAGCTTTATACTTTTTAAATGGTATAAAGGTTTGTTCACTGCAAACCGGGCTGTATTTTCTTACTAGATGTATTAAGTAGACCGGAAACGGAGGCACGACAGGCATTGTTACCCTGCCCTATTTAAGATGAGAAAACTGCAGCCCTAGCAGACCGAGGAACTATGAGGTAGTGCTCTTCCCAATAGGTCATTTTCCGGCTGTGTTCTGGAAAGGAATCCTCAGGCCAGTCCAAATTCAAATTACTATGCTGAGTCCAACGTTGACACACTGCTGAAATGAGAGCTGCAACTTGCTCCAGAGAGAGAAGCCAGACGGAGCCAAAAATATCCTATGGCAATAACCATTTGTCCTCATCCGCTTGCCCTGCATACTAGAGTAGCTGACCCAGGAACTCCTACCTAAATGTCAGAGCCCCGTGTTCCATGCCACACTTTGATTTCCTGCTGGTGCTCCCTCAACTCCAATTCCTCCCTCCCAAGAATGCAGCTGAGGCCCCATCATCTCCTCTCAGAACCCAGCTCAAGGGCTCTGCCATCATTAACACCTGAGTCTGCACCCCAGCACCTCACTTGCTCGCTCCTACCTGATTCCTTTCCTCAACTCTGGTACAGCAGAAAGAGGCCCAAGTTTCAGGGCATGTTATTGTTCTGAAGCTCATCTTGTTCTCATCTATGAAATGAGAAACTGCACATGCCTTTTCCTATCTTCAAAGGAGAGCTAAGAGGATCAAGGGACAGAATATAGGTTGAAACAATACAAAAATACTACAATATACAATTACAATAGCAACATACAAGCATAACCAGGCATTTAAGAAATAACACTTTCAGAAATGATATTACGAGCTAATATTAAAGGAGTGCTTTCCATGTCCCTGACGCTATTCTTAACACTCTAGGTGTATCATAATTAATTCTCATAGCAACACGCTGAGGTGCGTACTATTTTATCCCCATTTCACAGATGAGAAAAATAAGGCACAGAGAGTTTTCAGTAACTTGTCCAGGCACTAGCCTAGGAAGTCTAGCCCCAGAGCCCGTGCTGTTAACTTGAACGGCTCTTAATCATTAAGCATATTGCCTCTGATATGATCTGTCATTAGCTGGGCCTGTCAAGGTTTACAAAAGCCACCCGCAAACATGATCCCACCTGAGCTTCTCAACAGCCCTGTCAAGTAGGTAAACAGATGATGTTAGTCTAGGTGACTAATAATAGTCTATGAGACAAGGAGACACTGGCCCAGAGAAATAACTCGTCCAGGTTTCAGAGCTGGTGAATGGTAGGACTGGGACTTAAATTCATGGGGCCAGCCCCACCCCCTCCTAGCTCAGTGCCCTTTCTAGGGGCTTCAACACCAGCACCAGTCTGACAGACATGCCCCCTTTCCCAGCCCCTGCCCACGGCAGCATCTCCAGGGAACAAAGGCTGTCACTACAATGAGAGATCCATCAGGGGCTTTTGCCACCAGACCTCAGGGTACCGTGGCTTTCTGAGTCTCCCGCAGGATGTGTGTGATGGAGCTGGAGGCTGGTGGCCTCAGAGGACGTCCTCTCCATGACACGAAGAGGCAGTCCCTCCACCTGATCCACGGTGGCCAGACATTTCCCAAACCTGTTATGCAACTCTTGCTTCAACCAAGCTGCTGCTGGGGTTTCTCTCTATTTCAACATGTTTTGTTTTCTCTTCAGAGAGAAAGCACGAATGTGAAACCAAAACGCCTCTTGGTGACCAGACAACAGCCCTTCCCGGCAGTCTGGGATTACTGGGAGGGTACGGTGAGGGGATTCTCAAAGGTACCTTCTGTGAGCCAATTTCAGCTTCCAGAATGACTAACAACCGCAGGGGTGAGGAAGAGGATGGGGGGGGGGTGGCTGGGCAAGGAGGAACAGTACAACTGAGGGCCAGTGTCTCCCACGGGGACAGGGGCCAGTGTCTCCCACGGGGACAGGAGCCAGTGCAAGAATGCCAGGCAAAGACATACCAGTGACACTCCCAATCTGGCTCCAGACCTCCAAGATGGCAGCCTGGGCCCTCCAGACTCCACACCCCAGCCCTCATGCCCATCTGAAAGCAAATATCAAGTCGGGCCATTCATCTCCTCAAAGGGAGCCAGCCGGTCCCATCACCTAAGCTCAGGGTCTAATTATAGGGAGCAGGCTCTGGAAATAGGGGCCAGGACTTATTTTTGTTGCCCGGGGTAGGAGGGGCCCTCAGTTAAGTGTGGAATGAATGAAGTGGGTGGCCAGATGAATTAATAGCTTCATCAGGGTTTAACTGAGGCTTATGGGGTCTACCGCGAGAAAGGGACAGGCAAAAGGGCTGAGAAAGTCTCTCTGCGACCAAGATGCAGTAGAGATTCCAAACAACACTAAGCAAAACAAAATAAAAACTAGCATTTGTTTCATAGCAGGTTTTAAAGCACTTTTTCCCTCACATCTTTTTTAAAACAACTGATTCATTCAACCAAGAGTCACGGAAAACCTTTACGTATCCCCAGTGGCTAAGTCAGAGGGGGAGAAGGTCTAGGTCTTTGCATGCCATGCGAGGTAGTCCAGGTTTTATTCTGAAGGCAACGGGGACAGGTAGGGGAGTGTCAGGTGGGGGGAGACACCAATGGATGTGAACTGAGACAATGGGCTGCCCCTCTACCCCCTCAGGCCCCTTGCAGGCTCTGCAGCACCATGGAGAACAGGCTGGACTTTCCATTCCTATCAGCTAACCTTACCCCTTTAACACGATCCTGGTTTGATAATAAATACCATGGCCTGGCACCTGCAGAGAGCTTTATGCTTTTTAAACTGTGTTCACTGCAAACCTGGCTGCACTCTCTTCCAAGATCCAGTAAGTAGATCTGAAAGGTGGGCAGGATGGGTATTGCTACTCTTCCCTATTTAAGGACAGAAAACTGGGAGCGTGCAGGACTAGCTAGGAAGGATTTGTGGGAATTCACTCAACAAATATCAATACTTAACTGAGCACCTACTGTGTGCCGTGTACTGCTTCTGGCAATAGGAACACACCAGAGAACAAAGGAGCAAAACATTCCTGCCCACTGGGAGCTGACATTCCAGTGAAGGGAGACCATAAACAATGTAAATAACATTACAAATATGAAGAAAATAGTAAACAATATAAATAATAAATATGAGGGAATTCCCTGGCAGTCCAGTGGTTAAGACTCCGCACTTCCAATGCAGGGGGCACAGGTCTGATCCCTGGTCAGGGAACTAAGATTCCTCAAGCTGGGTGGCGCGGCCAGAAAAATAAATAAGGATGAATTAACAGTATTGTGTGTTATAAGGTAACACACGCTGTGGAGAAAAAGCAGGGCCGGGCAATAGGGAAGTGTGGGTGACTGGAGGGGAGGGTCTGTTCATCTGTGACTCCGTGATCAGGGAAGTCTGCAATGTAAAGGCGACAGCTGCTGAGTCCCCTGAACCAAGGTAGAAGCAGTAGGAGGGAGAAGAAAACAAATTAAGAGGCATTACAGATGCAGCAGTGGACAGGTCTCGGAAGCATACGGGGAGAGAGGGAAGGCGGGCAGAGGTGGGGGAAAGGCTGAAGACCATCCTCAGTTTTCTGAGGGAGGGGGCCCAGGGCAAAGGGCAGCCCAGAGGGGAGGGCAGGACATCCATGACGGACACCAAGGCAGCCAAACGGACACGTCTTCAAGGCCACCGTTCATCTAGCTCCTAGAGAGTCCGGACCAGAGACACAGAGATGCAACCTGCGAGTCATCAGGACCCAGGCAGAAATGGAGACGTGTCCCGAGGGAAGAAAAGAAGGTAGAGGGCAGAATCCTGAGCAAGTCCAGCAGGCTGCCTGTCATCAGAGGGGCCAGGAAAACGATGGCCGAATTTATTAGCCAGGAGATCGCTGGCACCCTAGTGCCGGCAGAGTGACGGGCACAAAAACCCAGAGAGGCCCTGGGGGGTGACAAGGGGAGGAGGGAGAGACTGAACGTCAACCATCCTTCTCTAACATTTGTTATTTTAAGGGCACGTGGGCTCAAGGTGAGCTGCCTGGGGTTGGTTCGTTATTTAAGATGGGAGAAGTACGGACTGGACGTAGAAATGCTTCTAAGAAGGAACCGATGGTGGGGTGGGGGTGGGTGGGGGTGTGCTAAGGATACTGGAACCGGGTTACTCATGAGACAGCAGACCAAAATAGCTACCCCCGTGACCTTTATTGAGAACTCAGGTGCCAGGCACTGCAGCAAGAGCTTCACATACGTCACCCCACTTAATTCTTTCAACAACCCTATAAGGTAGGTCTTGGGATTCACATCCACACTCTGCAGACAAGGAAACTGAGCTCAGAGAGGCCAAGTAAGGTGGCCCAGGTGGAGAGGCAGGTTTCAAATCCAGGTGTATGGGGTGGTCCCTACACGTCACCCTTCCCCCGCTGATTCCCCTCCGAGGGAGGAAGGACCCTCTTACCTTACGACAGGAGGAGGAAGGGGCGGGGGACGGCAGGCTAGTTGGAAGGACAGTCACAGGAGAGTCTGACTGGGGGCCTGGGTCCTCTATCAACAGGGAGCAAGATGCCACACTGAGGCTGAGAGAAGTGGAAGGGTGGGGGTCTGAGGAGTAAGATGGTCTGAAGCAGCTGTTGAGGACAAAAGCAGACTGACCAGAACACGGGAGAGGACAGGCTGGGGGCCCCAGAGGCCTGGCACACGGGGCAGCAGTGTGGGCTTCTCCCGAAGGACTCGGCTGCCCAGCGGGTGGTGGGTTGTTAGGGATCAGGTGTGGGCAGGCCAGCGTTGGAAGAACCAAAGGCAGAGAAACTGCGGGCCCGGGAGCGGCTGCAGCGATGGGCTGAGAAAGCCAGGGATGCGCTGAGAGGAGAGAGAGAAGAGACAGGAGCCCTAGCACAGTGTGACCATGAGAAAGCTGTGGCCAGGCTATGAGACGTCTGAATGCACGATTTCAGAGGTGGAAAGGTTCTGGGTCAGGACAAGGCCCCGTGGAGGTAACGGCCCTCGACCTGAGCAACGTAAAGAATGGAAGGGATCTGGGTGTTAGTTGGGTCGTGGCCAAGAGGACACAGTCTCGGGATGATGATGGGATTCAGGGTAGAGGAACAATCTATGAGCCAGATGCCAACATCCAGAGAACGAGGGAAAGTGACTGGATCACGTCATTGATGATGATCATGATAAAGCTGAGAGCTCACACCTAGAGGACACTCATACACAGCAGGCTCCGATAAGTGCTGCAAGGACTTAACCCGCACAGCCACCTGGGACATCGGTACCATCTTGTCCTTTTTTGACAGGTGGGGAAACCGGGCAGAGAGGTGAATGAAGAAACCTGCCCCAGGTCACAGCCAAGTGGAAAGCAGGACTTAGTCCGCAGTCTGGCTCAAGGGCCCCTGCCCCTCCCCATCCTGCCATCCCAGCAGAGAAGGAGGTGAGCGGGGACAGAGAGAGAAGACGGATGGACACTGGTGGAAGTGGATGGCGGGAGCCTCAAAGGGGAAGGAGCAGTTGATAAGGTGGGTGATTAACAGCCAGAGGGCAGCAGCCCCAAGGCATGTGGTTTGAGGCGATGGGAACCATCTTTTCTTGAGAGGCTTCAGGGAAGTGGGGGGTCTCAGGAGAAGAGCTGGATTTCCATCAGCACCAGTAGGAGGAAGGAAAACTCAGTGAAGATGTAAGGGAGCCTGTTACAAGGAACTTCCATGGGTTCCGACGGGAAAACAAGGGAAGAAGGAAGCAATGGAAAGTTGGTTCAGGTGACAAAAAGCAGGAAGAAAAATGTGTGTCTGCATTTCACAGATAAGAAAACTAGACCTCAGAAAAGCTAAGTGTCCCGCCCAACCGGTAAGTCCAAGACTGGGATCTGAATTGCCCCAAGATAGTTCTCTGAGGGTGAGAAACTGCAGCTCAGAAGGAGCCTGAGGGCAGGTTTGCAGTTAAAGAGACAGCGATCGGATGCAAGCCTCCTATGAAAAATGGCGGCAGCAAACATTCCAGGTGGAGGCCGGGAGGGGAGGGCAGAACTCAATGAAGATTAAAAACAAAAAGAAAACTCTCTGAGAAGGAAAGGTTGGGTACCAGGGGAGATAGGAAAAGAGCCAGTTCTGGGGTTCAAGAGGGACTACCAAAGGCTTCCTTGAACACAAGCAAGCCAGTTCATCCAGTGGGTCAGGGAAAGCCAGAAGGGGTCCAGAACCCAAGCCTGTAAAAGAAGGAAAGTAGGACTCAAGTCTGGAGAATGGTCACCGCCCCAAAGAGCGGTGGGACAAAAGCCCTCTTCAATGAAAGGGCCACAGATGGCTGAAAGGTGCCCAACGGAAACCAGAGAACTATGGAAGGCCTACTCCACAGAGCCACGCCCTCCCTTCCCCATGACACGCCCCCCCACTTCATGTGCACACCCCCTACCCCAGGTGCACACCCCTGTATGGTTTAAACAATGTAATTGAATCCCCCCAGTTAGCCCCAAGTGCCTCCCGCTGTTAAAGAGCTGGGGCCGCCCTGGCTGCCAACTATAATCCTAGGGTCTCCCCTCCAAGCCCTTTGCCCCAGCCTCACCCTCCCCCACTTCTGGGCAGAGGGGGCCAGCAGCCGGCAGGAAAGTGGCCACATGGGGGCCAAGTGCTGATCTGGGACCGCCTGAGACCCCTGCTCCCACTCCTCCAGCAGACCCCAGCCCTGGGCATCAGCACGCGGCCTGGGTGTTCATGAAACAGACAACCGGACAGAAGTTCAAGAGGACTTCTCGCTGGACTCCACGCCACTCTGAAATCCACCTTTTAGAAAAGCACCTCCCACTGAAGGAGGACAGAAAAGCAGGGAGGGGCGGGATCTCTAGGAGACAGGAAAGATCACTATAATTTTGTTGCAAGAATGAGAGCAATTTGGGATTTCACGCCCTTTCGAAGCAGAATGGCATCTACTGGACGGTACTTGGTTTCGAAAGCACTGGAGTGGGTGGGAGGGACACTGGCAGCTGCCTTCGCCCCCTGCCCCCCACCTCCCCAGAGGACCCTAGCAGTCAGCTTGCACTGCTGGGACCAGGAAGGATGAGCAAAGTCAGAAGTGGAGGAATGCAGAGCCTCCTGGCACCTGCCTGGCTCGCTGCTGCTTCTCCGAGCTCAGCAGGGCCAGCGACAGAAACCCCCAAGGCCAAGCGAGGTTTCTAACTGGCTCGGCAGCCACCAGCTCCTAGAGAGAAGGCTGAGCCTTAACCCGCTTGGCCGGCTGTCAGTGCCCTGCCACCCGGCTGCACCCTGACGGGGAAGGAGGGCTTCCCCCAGCAGAGCTTGAGGACTGAGTTTCCCTGACAAGCAAAACAAGAGAAGGGCTGTGAAAGGGTCAGCGGAAGTTCCCTCGCTTCAAATCTTTCCTGTTTCCTCCTGCCCCTGCTTTCGCCACCGCAGGACTCAGCATGGTCTGCGAGCGGTGTGCCTAATCTGGTTGGAATTTCCTCCTCCACCCACCTGGCATTCTCCCCACAGTTCTGAGCGCTCCCGACCAGGGGTTCTCACATCCACCCCAAGTGCTGGTCTAGGCGACCACGCCACTGGCCCCTCTGGAGCACCAGGGAGAGGCTCATGGTAGAGGGGCTGCAAAGCCCCAGTTGGAAAGGAGCAAGTCGTGGCTACCTTTTGGTGAGAGCCCTACAGAGCCCCCTCGCTCCCTCCCCTGGGACCACTACGGGGTCCCAGCAGCCTGGCCCTTTATGGATGAGCAAGTACTCATATGCCACCAGCATGGGGACAAGTGACAGAGGAAGACACAGGAAAGAGGAGAAAAGTTGCCGAAAGTCTTCCAAACACCCACTTAATAATCACAGGCTGTTGACTGCTGGAGTTCGAGAGGCACTAGTGATTATGAGGTTCAGTGTTTTTCAGACGTTTTTGCCCATAATCCCCAGCCAGAAGTGCACTTTACACAGCCACTCAGGGAACACACACACACACACACACACACACACACAACCCAAGCAGAATTTCATGGAGCGACACTGCTCCTTACCGCATGCCACACGTGCCTGTATTTTGTACTCGCACCAATCTGGCTACTTAAAAATGTTGCTCCCGGGACTTCCCTGGCGGCGCAGTGGTTAAGAATCCGCCTGCCAATGCAGGGGACACCGGTTCGAGCCCTGGTCCGCGAAGATCCCCCATGCCTCAGAGCAACCAAGCCCGCGCGCCACAACTACTGAGCCTGCGCTCTGGAGCCCGCAAGCCACAACTACTGAGCCCGTGTGCCGCAACTACTGAAGCCCGCGCGCCTAGAGCCCGTGCTCCGTAACAAGAGAAGCCACCGCAATGAGGAGCCCGCGCACCACAACGAAGAGTAGCGCCCGCTCATCACAGAGACTAGAGAAAGCCCGCGCGCAGCAACGAAGACCCAACGCAGCCAAAAATTAATTAATTAATTAATTTTTTAAAAACGTTGCTCCCATTGATGGGTCACCACCCAGTTTGAAAAATGCAGATCATTAAGGTGACATGGTGGGGGGGATGGGACTTCATGGGAAAATGTATGTAATGTTACAATGGGAAGCACTAGCAAGGCTGACTATCTGCACTTAATGACCCAACCTAACAGCTCGCTGGGCTCAGAAATGAAAGTGACCACCCCTGAGCACCATGGTTCACACTATCTAGGAGAGAAAAACTGGAAAAAGCGGGCCCATCCAAGACTCTCACTGAACTTTACAAGAACACGTTAAAACTGTGTGCCTTATAAAATCAAAGAAAACTTTTTTTTCCCCTTTCAAGATACAATTTACATTGATTTGGCTTCAGGTGTAATAACTTTTTGAAATTTCAAGAATGTAAAGAGGACAATGAGTGTTCTGTGTTTGTGGAAAGGGGGACAGGTTAAAAATGGGAAATACTGAACTGGTCCACAGCCTCCGTTTTACTAGTGACAAAACTAAGGCACACAACAGTGCCTAAGGCATGAAACAAGTTAGGGGCCAGGCTTGAACCCCAGCCCAGGGCTCCTGATTCAATTACTCACAATCTGCATCTTCCCAAATATTTAAGAACACAGTGAAGGTCTCCCCAAGTAGAGCATGTCCATGACTGAAGCGTATCTCATGTTGGACACAGACAACCATGCTGGTCTTGGCACACATTGGCACTCTGCCGCAGCCTCACTGGGGTCACACAGCAGGGCTCATACCACTTAACTCTGTGCCTTTCATCCCTGCTGCAAAATGAAAAGAGTAATCCAAGAAAGTTGTAGCCAAAAAACAAGAGTGGCTTTAAAGCCAAGCCTGCATGCTCAAAACCAGAAGAACCCCTAAGGGTCGTTATTCAGAGCTAGGATCATAATCGCAGAACCTAGAAAACCTTCCTGGTTAGTTAACCCAAGCCTTCATTTTACAGTCAAGCCCCACAGAATGACTTGCCTAGGACGGTGAGACCAGCTCCTTCGATCATACACACCACGTTAACCTGGCCACAGGTGAAAACTGCTACGGAAAGTAATACCAAGTACACAGTGACCAATGGATCAAAACAGACCAGCATCCACGGGGCAAAAGGAGGGGCAGGGAGGAAACCAAACACAGATCACAAAATTTAAACACGTGAGATTAATGCCTCTTCAGAGTGCCACAGAGAGCTCAAAAGGCATGACTGACTATTCCTAATCCTAAAGATAAGCTAAAATGATGCCCTGAACCAAACTCACGGCAGAGGCCAAGGGCCTCAGAAGTGGTACAGGTCCTTGATGGAACATTCATCTCCACGACCCAGTGGGTCTGGTGCCTGCTCAAATAACATCTCCCTGCTCCTAACCTTCCCACACTCTGTCCAAGGCACCTGAGACAACAACTTCAAACATGGGGAATTTTATTACATGTGAGGGATTCTTTCCTATACAAATGCCACCTGGTATCTATCCAGGGTCTTTCCTAGAGCAGCTTCGAAAACCTAAGAGACAAGATCTCCCTGTGGCCTCTGTAACCCTGGCAGGCAAGGACCATTCCCTTAATTCCCCACTGGGTTGCCGGAGGGACAGAAGGGGTGATGGCTCAGTCCCAGCAGCACAATATAAGACTTGGGCTCACCTTACTGCCAATGCCCATGGCCTTCTCTCTGGACCCGTGTCTGTCCAGCCACTGACTGCCAGCTCTGAGAGCTGCTCAGGGCAGGGAAAACCCTCTGCATTAGACATTCTGGCCTTCACGCCACTCACATGGGGCCAGCATCAGCAACAAGATACAGATGCTAGCTGGGGAACTCTGCTGGGCCTGCCTTCCAAGACAACTGCCACCCGGAGAGGTCCCCAAATCTCCCAAAGCACACTGGGGCTGGAGTCGGAGGATTACAGGTGGCTCGTGAGCCCGGGCAGGCTAATCTGTTCACCTCTCTGTGCCACGGTTTCTTCATCTGTTAATCCCCAGGGCTGCTGTATGTTTTAGATGAGTTCTGCCCACAAAAGTGGAATGTGTCAGTACTAGTATTACTCCCCCTCAGCACTCTACCCCCTAGCCATTCGATATCCTGAACAGGCTCACTGAGGGCAACTCAGGCAAAATCCGCCTGGCTAAAGCTGCCTCCTTACAGAAATGCATTTAAAACTACCCGGGAAGTACCGGGCCAACTGAACGTCTATTACACAAACCGTAAGAAAGGCTGTATAGCACACGCTCTCCTTGCCTGCCCGCCTCCCTGCAACAAAATGAGAAGGCAAATGTCATTGCAAGTCTTACTGCCTCTCAGCGGCTCGACAGCCGGAGGGCGGGTGGCCGGGCCGGCCGGACCGGGGACACGTTCCTCGGCGCGAGCGTGGTTAGCGCTCCCGGCGGCGGGTCCCTCCGGGACAGCGCACGTGTGGGCAGCCTCGGCCACCCGGCACCGGCCGGCGGACGCCACTCGCCGCGGCTCGGACACCGGGCGCGCCAGCTGGAGCCGCAACGACCCGGGACCGCAAACTCTCCGATAGCGTGGCCAGACAGTGGTAAGACTGTGCAAAGCTGCACTGGCCGCCTCCCTCGGGAACCCCGCCGCCACCACCGAGGCCCGCGGCGCTCGCCACTCCTCCTCGCCGGCCGCAGCGCCGCCAGCAGCCCGGGCCGGGAACTCGGCGGGAGCGGCGGAGCGGGGCGCCGGCTGGGGCACCCTCGTGGGCGCGGGGGGTGCCCCCAGGGCCCAGGCGCACAGCGGAAGGAGCTGCGCAGCGCGCTCCCCGGCGCCCCGGCTGCGCGCGCCAGCTCCGGTGAGACTCAGGAGACCCGGGGCGCCGCGGCCCCGAGGAGAGCGCGGTTTCGGAGAGCTGCATCCAGGCTGCTCCTGCGCGGGATGCAAACGCACGCGTGCGCGCTCTCCTCTCCGCTCGCTCCGTCCCTAAAGCCCCCTCGCGCCTCACCTTCACTGAGTCTACCGGGTACATGACCGAGTGCTCCAGGATCCCGGCCATCGCTCCGGCTGTCATGTGGATGGATAAGGAGACGCTGGTCGGCAGGTTCTCATAGTCCTCCGACCCGGCGTCCTTGCAGCCGCCGCCGCCGCCATCTCGGCTGTCCCCATCCATCCTGCGCCCTCCAGCCTGGCTCCCTACGCCGCCGCAGCGTAGCTCCATCCGCCGGCTCCACCGGGCGCGGGAGGCTGCAGGAGGCGGGCGGGGAGGGGGAGGGGGCGAAAAACTTCACTTCTTTAAAGTGGGAACCACCTCCCGGGTGCTGCGGCGCCTGACGCCATGGCGGGCTGGGGTGGAGCAGAGGAGCACCAATCACTGGGAAAGGAGAGGCCGGCTGCGGCCGCGCCATTGGTGTGCGGGGCAGTGGGGACCCGCCTTCCAGTGTGACGTCACTGCCCAGTGCAAATTTCCAAGTTACCGGATGGGGGCGAAAGGAGACGTTGGGGTGTCCCGGGAAGTTGTCTTACCTCCTGGTGGGGTGGTGCTCCCTGGTTTGGGGCAGACCAGGGGTCAGTCGCTGGGGAGGGTCAGCCGGACCGTAGGGATTGGGCAATGCTTGAGGCTGGAGGGAGATTCGGAGCAGCGGAGAATCTGCCCCCAGAGCCCGGGATTTTGCAAACAGTATTGCTTAGCAAGCTTTGGCATTCCTCAGGCCTGGAGGGGGGAAGTTGCTGCGAACGTCATTTATGGAGCAGTTATGGTGGCTGGAGGAGGGGAGGGGTGGAGGCACACGTGGGGGTGGAGTGGAGTTCTAGAATTGAGGACCCACTGCGCGATATGAGGGGTGCACCTCCTTTTGTGCAGCACGAGAGCATGTCCCGTGGAGGGAGCAAAGTGAAAACTCAAGATGCTGTGCCAGGCTGCTTCGCTGGGGAGAACGGCCACTTACTCGAATTTTTCTGTCTCACTGAAAACACATAATACATAGAGCAAAACTTGTGCCTCCTTATTCTCACCAAGGGACTAAATCCACCCTGCCCTGGACTGGGCAATAAGTAGTCACCAGGATGGAGCCCTTCTGAGTAGGCGCCTTCAGCACGTTTTCCTGGGGCTGGAGGGGCTTTAGAAGCCTGGTCTCACAGTAGGGTGCAAAGTGGCCAAGAGAGTAAAATCTTGCAGTATTGCATCTGCCTATCTCTAAAGACTCTGGTCTTCTAGCTCTTAAACTCATCCCAAGCTATCTTCTTAAATAAAGTGTAACCCAGACTGTTTTATTTTAACCTAAATAATATTGTCTTTCTCCATCTGGGGGAAGGGGGAGGAATCAAAAAATAGGGGAGTAACCTGCCTGTTTATCTAAGGCTCCATGAAAGCATGGCATCTGCACATCTAAATGTGCATGTTCTGGGCTTAAGACTTGGCTGGAGCTGATCAACTTTTACTGCACCTTATCCAAAGAAGGCTTCTCTGGTCAGGAAAGCTGTGCCTTGAGATATGAAAAGGTGCAGCAGACCCTGAAGATGCTTCACACCCTCTTTGGCCTCACCCTGGTCCCAAGACTTGGGTCATAACAACCCAGGCAGCTCTCTGGGATTTGAGATTCAGTGATGTGAGCGATGTCAATAGAGTCTTCATGGCCAAGGGCACCATTTCCCCAATTTTGGTAGCTGCCAAAAGTTGCTCCCAAGACCAGCGCTAAGGATGGGCTGGGTAGAAACAAGCTCTGTATTTAGTAATTGCTGGAGAAAAATTTAGTAATTGCTTTTGCCAGAGGTGATTTTGAAGAAACGTTGGTCAAAACCTCCTGATACTCGTGTAAAAATGGATACCCTTTAACCAGTACATATTAACTCATCGTCCCACTTCAGGGTATGTGACACAACTGTCTGAATATGCATGACGCTCTTCAAAGCATTATTCATAGTAATAAATAATTGGAAACCACCAAAATGTTCAACTAGAGAACATTGGCTGAGCAAATTATGATACCTGGATTCATGAAATATTATGGGGCCATTAAAATTGTGGCTACGCAACGACATGGGAAATAATTATGATGCAATGTTATGTGAAAACACAAAACAAAATTCTATGAACATTACATTCACAAAGATGTAAATATGCATAGGAAAAGAGTGAAGTGGTTATTGTGATAGTGATGTAGGACTATAGGTATTTTTACTATATTTTTCAGACAAACAATGCTTGTATTGTTTCTATAATTGAAAAAATGGAAAGAATGAAAATGGATCATTCTTTTTAGGATCTAATCTCCCAATGGATGAGAAACCCCCTGAACTCTGCAATGGTGACATTGGTGGAGAAAAGTAAGCTTGTGGATGGTTAAGAGGACTCTTGGCACTTGTGAACATGCCCATAATCTTCAGATACCTACGATTTTTAAAAAAATTTCATTAAACAAACGTTAAGCCAGAAGCATTTAGAAAATCTTTGGAATATTTATTTTGAATATTCAATATTTTTTCTCACCAAATGTGGTATATATGGTGGTTTGGCCCTCAGCATCCATCTTAAACCTGTCCTTGCACTGTAGTGACCAGAACATTTTAAACCACATTTCTCAGACTCCTTTGCAACTAGGAGTCTAGATATCATTTATATTCTGCCAGTTAGGTGAACTAGGGAGATCTGGGAAGTGGAAGGCGGATAGAGACCACCTTCCTGCTGCTTTGAAGTTATACGCTGCCTAGTGAAATCATAGACTCTTGGGTTAGGAGCAATTTACCAGCTCTGTGGCTCTGGCCCTTTTGGTTGGCATGCGTCCTCACCTGCTTACCATGGGCACTGCCACTTAACACATGGGGAGTGAAATACAGAAAAATAGAATAAAAGCTCGTGGTGAAGTATATATAATTTGGGGGTGTTGGGAGGAAAGAGGACAGAAAGGAGTTAAGAGTATAGAGTTAAGAGGTCCAGGCTTCCTGCAAAATCCTACCTTTTTCACAAAAATTACTTAAACCCCGGCATCCACCTGCCCACCCATGCAACACACAGATATATTAACACCCTACCCAGAATTTAGCCAATGTTGTGTCTCCCCCTGGAGCCCCAGAATTCCTCTAACAGAGGGGAGGCCTGGACCACGGAGGGACTGCAGCTGGTGTGATGTCTCCTAGATCAATCGTGTGCTGGGTACCAGGTGGGGTGTGCATTTTGCCTTTGTTTATCACAAGGTGCACTCCTCCACATCTCCGTTATTTTTAAGTCAAGTGTATATGTTGGAAAGGCTGCGCGGGCCTCTAGACATGCAGGGTGTCTCCCTCATCTACACATCTGACCCTGTAATCCCGGAACCCCTTGCTTTCCTAAGGACAGCACTGTGTCCCCTGAAAGCTCTATCTGTGATTCATCCTTAGGGATGAGTCTCCCCTTGAGACAGAAGAAATGGAGGCCAAAAGCTAGCCTCCCTCCAGAGCCCCCCATCAAATAAGGAAGGCATGGGTCGGGGGGCGAGCCACCAGGCACAGAGAACGCAGAGCTGCCTCAGTGTACGGGGCTTCCTTTTATGAAAGGTGGTGACAAGAGAGGGTCAGAGCTGGCAGTTTAATCAGTGGGTTGAGAGAGGAGTGTTGCCCAGCTCTGCCTCCCAGAAGCCTGCCGGGCTCGCACTGCTGCAGACTCTGCTGCTGAGTTCCCTGTGATAGGGCTGGGCCCCCCTGCTGTGCGACAGCCACTCCCCCCGCCCCGCCCCCAACTCCTGTCCTGTGGATGCGTGTGCCATCCTCCGTGGCAGCTGCCTCCTGCACTTTCACGGATGAGACCCAACGATGCCAGCCGTACCCTCCTCACATCAGGGTCTCTGCACTGCGCGGTCATTCCCACTCTCACGCAAGAACCCATCACCTAGCAGGTGACTCAAGGCCCCAGAGGTGGACGGAATGGGTAGCAGAGGAGCCCTGCGGCCCCAGTGGAGGCCAAGCATCGGCTGAATTGTGGGTAGGGAGTGCCACACCTGTGTGCTTGCATGGGTGACCTTGGACCATCCGTAGCCACTCACCAAAAGAGCTTGCATCTGTCATCTTTCCCTTTCCTCACCTTTTTCCACAAATATACTCAATCCTCCATAGCCTAATAAAATCCCTCTTCCCTGTTCCACGCCTTAAGCTATTGCCCTATTTCTCTCCTCCGTTCTGAAGCCCCAGAAAGAATGATCGCCCCTGGCCATCCCTCCTTACAAGGCACTCACTCCTGAAGCCTTCCCGTGGTTTCTAACTCCTGCACTTTTCGAAAGGAGCTCTTGAAAAGGTCACCAATGACCTCACTGCTGGATCAGCCTGCCTCTCCTGGCGGGAACCTCTGAACCCCGCCTCCTCAGGAATTCCTCCCTCACTTCCGCTCTCTTCCCGCCCTTCAGACAGCACCCTCTGCCTCCTCGGCCTCTCCTTCCTCCTGACGGTCTGTCCTCAGAGCTCGTCCTTCTCTTCCCTTTGGTCCTCGCTTCCTATTCCCACGTTCCCGTTCCCAGCCCGGGCTCTGTTTTCAGTCCTGACCACTCCTTTGCCCTCCAGCCCCATATTTTCTCCTGCCTCTCAGACAGCTCCGTCTGAAGTTCAGATGCTAGATCAGTGTCCTAGGGCTGCCGTCACAAAACACCACAAACGGGCAGCTTGAAACAACAGCAGTATATTCTCTCATGGCTCTGGAGGCTAGAAGTTCAAGATCAAGGTGTTGGCAGGGCCGTGCCCCCTCCAAAGGCTCTAAGGGAGGATCCTTCCTTGCCCCTTCCTAGCTTCTGGCGGCTCCCCTGCAATCCTTGACGTTTCTTGGCACCTGTCATTGGATTAGAGGCCCATGCTACGCCAGGATGACTCCATCTTAGCTTGATTCTATTTGCAAAGATATTTCTAAATAAGGGCACAGGTTCCGAGCAGACATGAATATTGGAGGAAAACTGTTGAGCTCAAGACAAGGGGGGTTGAGAGGCTAGAGGTGCAGGCTGTCGGGGGGAGAAGCCCGGGTTCCTGTCCTGACTCATATCCTTTGCCCCCGTCCCTTTATCTTCCAAAGGAGGAGTTGGACCCAGTGATGTGCCAATCCCCTTCCAGCTCTATCTTTCCAATCTAAAACTGAATTCATAATCTTTCCTCCTAGTTGACAACTGCTTCTCATGCTACTTTTTCCTGTATCTTACCTCTGTTTTACCAGGCAACTTACTGGCAAGTTTAGAGGCATTCCTGACTTCTCTCTTCTTCTCTCAGATCCTGTCAGCCACGGGGAGATTCAGGCCTCTGAGAAAGTGTCACTTATAGCTACGGCGACTGTGTAATTTATCATCCAAACTGGGATGCTTTTTGAGAGTGACAAGGGGCACTGGTGAGTATTACACCAGGACAGAGGTAGAAACTGAGACTGTCCTGGGGAAACTAGGATATGGTCGTCCTATTTATAGCCTACCCTTGCTTTCCATGCCCCACCGGTCAAAGGTACTCATTTCTCAGCTCAGATGGCTCCCCTTCCAGGAAGTCTTCTCTGACCCTCAGGAAGTGAGCTGAACCCTGCCACTCTTTCACACCTCCTTCCTGGCTCTCCCAACCTTCTATTTATTATTATAGTTATGTTGCCTCAAGTTCTTTGAGGATGTAAATTGAGTAAATGATCAATATTTATTACAGGAGTAAGAGTTTCCTTCAAAGGAGCTCCATATTCCTATATAATAACATTAAAATGCTGCAGACATTCATGATCTCCAGAAAATTAAACCATGTTGCACCATAGCTCCTGAGGCTCTGAGCACAGACGGTGGAGAAGAGAGAAAAAAGGGACATCTTCTTTTCTTCCAAAGTATTGATACATGTCACAAATGCTAAAACAGGGTGCTACTTTTCTTGGGAGCATGGACTTGCAAAACCTGAGAAGTAGAAGAGACCTAGAATATGATGTAGTCTATAATCCCGTCTCACAGGTGACCAAAGAGGTCCAAGAGGTAAAGTAACTTGTCCACAGACACAGAAGTGGATAGTGGAAGAACTGGGATAAAAACCCAGGTGTTCCATTCAGGACTTTTTCAATTCACCCACCTTTGAAATAACCCTAGAGGCTGATAAGACTCCTTTATTGCCGTCATTAGTCTTATCTCAGATGCCTGCTCTGTAAAAACCAATAGTCATCAATGCTCTGCTCTGGCGCGGTTCCCCTGAGTTCCCCTGACATAGCACATCAGCACACGGCCGCATTTGCCAGATTCTGCAGGTGAGTTTCACCCTGAGCCTTACCATCATTAAGAATGTGTTGATCATGATTCTCTAGGCAGCATAGCTGCCATATTTCCAACAATTCAATAGATTGCTGAGCATAGAAGAGGTGCTCTTCAGGAGAATGGAGATGATATTCCCCCTGCCTGGAATGTCCAGTGCCCCCTCTTCCCATGGATAGATTCTTTTTTTTTTTAACATCTTTATTGGAGTATAATTGCTTTAAAATGGTGTGTTAGTTTCTGCTTTATAACAAAGTGAGTCAGCTATACATATACATACATCCCCATATCTCCTCCCTCTTGTGTCTCTCTCCCTCCCACCCTCCCTATCCCACCCCTCTAGGTGGTCACAAAGCACCGAGCTGATCTCCCTGTGCTATGTGGCTGCTTCCCACTAGCTATCTATTTTACATTTGGTAGTATATGTAAGTCCATGGATAGATTCTTGTCTTTCAAGTACCAGCTCTAATGTCACTTCCTCAGAGAGAACAGTTTAAACCAGTACCACAATCACTTTTTAAAAAAATGTATAGCACCCATTACTTTCTTAATTTATCTTTGTTTGTTTGTTTGTTTATTCTCCCTCTTGCACACACTCTCTCTCTCTCTGTGTGTCTCTGACTATCACACACACACACAGAGTAAGTTTCAAGGAAACAGACACTGGGTGTCACATCTTCACAGCTCTGTCCCCGTGCCTAGAACCGTGCCTGCCACAGAGTAGGCTATGACTGAATAAATGCAAATGAATAAATAAAATGTCCCCTCCTCCAGGAAGCCTTCCCTGACCCACACAGCCCACACACATCTTTCTCCACTGAACTTCTCTAAGATGTGTGTACTACCTCACCCACATGACATTTATCATTTACTTCCTTGTACTGTAGTTTGTTTCAGAACATACCTTGGTCCCCCATCTAGATCCTAAGCCCTGGAGAGCAGAATCTCTGGTTTATGCTCCTTTGTAGGCCCAGAACCTAGCACAGATTCCTGCACATAACAGGAGAGCAACAGGAATGTGTTTAATCGATTGAGGAAGAAGCAGAGCGTAGCAGAAAAGATGAACTTTGAACTCAGATGTCCTGACTTACCACTCACTACCTAGCTGTGTGTCTTTGAAAAATTACTTAGCATCTCTGAGTCTAGTTTCTCAATTATGAAACGGGCACGTTAATTCCTACATTACAGGATTAAAAAAGAAAATATATATGGCACTCTATATATGTATATGTATTTATGTATTCAGAAATGTCATTTCCCCATTAGTGTTTAACAAATGTTTGCTAGCTCTTACAGTAGCCATGGACATTTTTCATAGCATGCTGATGTTCACCAAAGATTTTCTGTCTCTTAATCAGCAGTTAATTCTGCTTTTTAAGTGTTCTTTTTTTTTTTCTCAAAAATGCAAGTCTGGGGCTTCCCTGGTGGCGCAATGGTTGCGCGTCCGCCTGCCGATGCAGGGGAACCAGGTTCGCG
>NC_041222.1:93846789-93854396 GCF_002837175.3 Physeter macrocephalus | reverse complement strand
GGAGCGGCTGGGCCCGTGAGCCGTGGCCGCTGAGCCTGCGCGTCCGGAGCCTGTGCTCCGCAACGGGAGAGGCCACAACAGTGTGAGGCCCGCATACCGCAAAAAAAAAAAAAAAAAAAAAGCAAGTCTGTAACATTTTTATCAAAATGTTTTGATAAATGCAAGTATATAAAATCAGGACATGAACACTACTTGCTACAGTTAATAGATTTCCTTTCCATATTATCATAAAAAGGACCAATTCACATTCTCACCATTTGCTTCACATTCACAAAAGTCACTTCAAGAGCTATAGCCGTCTCTCAAAACTGATCAGTTTGGTGCAAGTAAAGCATGTTTCTTTTAAAAGGCTGTGCACTTGCCCAGGTGTGAGGTTATTACAATGTAGCACATTTATACAGATGGAAATACAGAGAGGCTGCTCTGTCCTTTAATCACCTGTCCTGTGACGGCAGAGTCCTAACTTAATCTCCATGTCTCTTCGTTCCCAGAAGTTTGGTGGCCAAGTCATACCAAATAGTGGCAACTTGTAGAACTCTGGAAAGTTTTCGAGCACTTTATCATATCTTATCTCATTTGATTCTTAGGGCTGTTATTACAGAGTTAGATGGAGAAATGCAGGCCATGTAATATTATTTTATGGTTGGATTGATTTGTAAACTGTACTACCCAAGGAAGTTGATTAATGGGTCCAGTATCAGCAAGGGAGGTGTCACATGGTACCCTGTCCTTGACCAAGTTCAATTCAACTTTTTTTTTTTTAATCAACTACTGGAAGAAGTCATGGAATGCAAACTTATCAACCTCTTAGAAGACGTAATACTAGGAGGAGTAGCTTTTCAGAAGGTTAAAAGTCAAGGTTGTTTTCTTAAATCTCTAAAAACATATTGATAAAATTGTACCCTTAAATCCTGAAACTTACGGACAAGCAAGGCAGGACAGGCCCTCTTGAACTGGTAAGACTTCACCTGATGCTGTAGTTGTCCATCAGCTTGGGACAAGCTCCAGCTCCCAGGACGTTTTTCCTGGCTCTCTTCACTTGGACGGCCGCTGTTTGTCTTTCCAGTCCCCAGTTAGATGCCACTTCCTCTGGGAAGCATCCTGACTTCACAGGTTTGCTTCTAGTTGTTCAAGCCAAAACCCCTGGATTCATCCCAAAGTCCTAATTGTGGCTCACATAGAACATATGATCTATCAACATGCCAGCTCTGCCTCTAATAGACAGTAGAGTTGTAGTTATTAATGTACAATCTAATTTTTATTATTTATTTGTATTTATTATGCTTTTGTCCATCTCCCGCCAGTAGAATGTAAGCTTCCCAGGAGAGACATCTTTGTTTTGTTCACAGCTACTTCCCAGAATCAACACTAGTACCTAACACTGGTAAGAACCCAGGAAGTATTTATTTTTGCTTTTTAAAAACAATTTATTTTATTGATGTATAGTTGATTTACAATGCTGTGTTAGCTCCTGGTGTACAGCAAAGCAATTGTCATACATACCTATAATAGTTTGCGTCTGCTAATCCCAAACTCCCAGTCCAACCCTCCCCCACTCTCCCTCCCCCTTGGCAACCACCAGTCTGTTCTCTATGTCTGTGAGTCTGTTTCTGTTTCGTAAATAAGTTCATTTGTGTCATATTTTATATTCCACATATAAGTGATATTATACCGTATTTGTCTTTCTCTTTCTGACTTACTTCACTTAGTATGATAATCTCTAGGTGCATCCATGTTGCTGCAAATGGCGTTGTCTCATTCTTTTTCTATGGCTGAGTAGTATTCCATTGTACGTATGTACTACGTCTCCTTTATCCATTCCTCTGTCAATGGACATTTAGGTTGCTTCCATGTCTTGGCTATTGTAAATAGTGCTGCTATGAACAGAGGGGTGCATGTATCTTTCCAAATTATAGTTTTGTCCAGATAACTGCCCAGGAATGGGATTGCTGGATCATATGGCAACTCTATTTTTAGTTTTTTGAGGAACCTCCGTACTGTTCTCCAGAGTGGCTGCACCGATACTAATTTATTTTTAATGAATGACTGAGTGAATAAGTGAGGGTGAGTTAGGTGTCCCCCTGCTGTGCCCCCATCTCACTCTGCAATCCTCTCCTCATAAGACTTTATCCACGGTAGTGTAATTGGGGTTTCTTTCTACTTAAAAACATATCTTTTAATTACATGTTTGCCCATGAATAAATTCTGGTTGTCATGTAATGGTTTGCTTGTCCAACCATTTCACTAGACTGGGAACCACAAAGAGCCTGTAACTGGTCTGCCTGGCTGACTGCCTGCCCCCAGCATCTGGCACAGTGCCCTGTGCAGAGAAATAGCACATTTATTGATGGCCACACCTTCTTCTCATGTTTGACAGGCACTAATTCATGTAACCTCCACAGCCATCCAATGAGGCAGGTTCTACCATTATTATTATTTTATAGATAAGGAAACAAGGCCCTGAGAAGTTGAGGCCCAATGGCACATAGTAAGGGATGGATCTCAGATTCTGACCTAGGAGGTCTGGCCCCCGAGCTCAAGCTCTAAACTACTAACTGAATTGCCTCACCTTTACGAGGCACCCCATAAAACGTGTCCAATAGAGGCATCAGTGAAATATGGCTGCCAAAAAAAAAGGCAATGCATTCTTAGGCTGTGTGAGTAGGGTCAAGATAAGTGAGGTTAGTCCCAGGGTACGGTACAAATCAGCTCAGTTTAGGATGATTCCTTTTGAACAGGAGATCAGCAAATTGAAGTGGGTCTAAAGATTTAAACCACAATGGCAAAGGGTCTGGAAATTATGAAACACTGCTTAGCCTTTGAGGAGTTGGTGGTTCACATCCAGGGATTCTTGTGGGAAGGAGGCCAGTCTGATGCTCTGGCCCAAGGGCAGAGCCGGGCAGTTGGGTTTAAGTCACAGGAAGGCACGATTCAGCTCACTTGGTGGAGGAACTGATGGTTAGAGACATTCAAAACCATCCACCAGCAGAGGAATGGATAAACAAAAGGTTGTGTGCACGTACAATAGAATATTTTACAGCCTTTAAAAGGAAAGAAGCTCTGACACATGCTACCATGTGGATGACTCCTGAAGACATCATGCTAAATGAAATAAACCAGACACAAAAGGCCAAATCCTGTAGGATTCCACTTCCTTGAGGTACCTAGAGTAGTGAAATTCATAGAGACAGAGAGAACGGTGGTTACCAGGGGTCTGGGAAGACAGGGGAATGGGGGGGTTCTTGTTTAATAGGTACAGTTTTTGTTTGGGATAATGCAAAAGTTCTGGAGCTGGACAGTGGGAAGTTTATACAGCAACAAGTGAATGTACTTAATGCCACAGAACTGTACACTTAAAAATGGTTAAAATGGTAACATTTATGCTATGTATATTTTATCACAATAAAATAAAATTTAAAAACAAACAAACAAGGTCTGCCCTGTGAGACAGTGAGGTTCCCTCCATTGGCAGTGAACAAGGGGAGGCCAGATATCAGGGGAAGTATAAGGGCATCCTTGAGTTTGGGTGGGAGTTGGACTAGGTGACCTTTAAGATCCCTTTCAGTTTGTAAGCTTTTCTTTGTTTTTAACGTTGATTGGGCGTCCACTAGGCATGGATTATCTCGTTGACTCTCCATCACTCTGTAAGACAGCACTGTCCTAGTCTCCATCCTACAAACAGTAAATGGAGGCTTAAAGATCTCCAGTCATTTCCTCAAGGCCTCCCCAGTTCTAAGTGTAAAACAGAAAGATGGGAACTCCAGAGAAAGCACTATGCTACAGCACAAAGATTTCACCTAGGAGGAAACCTGGAGGGTTGGTGACTTATACGAGGTCATGCTGAGCTAGCATCTGGGCCCAGGTCTTCCACTAACTCCATGCTGCCTCCGCACTCTTCCTCCTCCACCGTGGGGCATCAAATGCCCCCCATGGGCATTCCTGTTAGGTCCCAGAAGGTGCTAAGCTGTCCTCAGGAAGGCACATCCTTAAGCAGCTTCTGAGGATGTTAAGAAGGCCAGGATGTCCTATGAGGGGCATAAAGCCTGAACCAACGTTAGCTGTATCATTACTATCCTTTCAGGGTCAATTTCCCTGATTAACAAGCAGGTCACCACGTTAATTCCATCATGATTTCCCATATCACACGCAACCTCTGCGTTTCCTCACTTAAAAGGTTATTGAAAATGATGGTTTGAGAACACAACCTCTTCCATAGACTCAACACCCGTTTTAATTTTATGAACATTGCACTTTGTGTTTGAGATGGTCTTTAAATGCTTTGAAGCAGAGTCTAGACCAGCACTGCCCAATAGAAATACAACGCATGCCACAAATGTAATTTTAAATTTGCTGGTTGCCACATTAAAAATGTTGAAAGAAACGGGGAAAATTAATGTTAATAATATATTTTGTTTATTCCAACTTATTCGAAATAATTATGATGAGATATTTTACATTTTTCTTTCATACTGTCTTTGAAATCGGTGTATGCTTCATACTCATGGCACATCTCAGTTTAGACCAGCCACGCTTCAAGTGCTTCATGAAGCTAGTGACTACCATACTGGGCGATGCACGTCTAGTTTCTTTTGTTTAAGGAGCTGGATGGTAAAAAGTAAAGAGAAACAACTCCATGTTTTGAAGGGAGCTGGATCTAGTGAGGGTTTTATTTAGTACGGGATGCATACATGTCGACTCCAGGGGATATAGAGGGGAGAGCCTAAAGGTGGAAGCAAGAGGAAGTTAAAAATGGTGCCTCATCCAGGAAGAGGCTGGATGGAAGGGAGGAAGGAGGAAAGAGTGTGAAGGCAGGACAGGGGCAAACTTTGAGGTTGATGCTGGTTGGGTTCCTCTTCCATAATTACAGGAATACTTTGGACATACTGCAGATTTGGTTCCAGATTACCGCAATAAAGCAAGTATTGCAATAAAGCGAGTCACATGAATTTTTTTGGCTTTCTAGTGCATATAAAAGTTATGTTTACAGGGGGAGGGATAAATTGGGAGATTGGGATTAATATATACACACTACTATATATAAGATAGATAACCAAGAAGGACCTACTGTTAGCACAGGGAACTCTACTCAATACTCTGTAATGGCCTATTTGGGAAAATAATCTAAAAAAGAGTGGATATATGTATACGTATAACTGATTCACTTTGCTGTACACCTGAAACTAACACACTGTAAATCAACTATACTCCAATAAAAACTTAACAAAAATAAAAAAAAATAAAATTTATGTTTACACTATGCTGTAGTCTATTAAGTATGCAATAGGATTAGGTCAAAAAAAAAGTACACACTTTCATTTAAAAATACTTTATTACTTAAAAATGCTAACCATCATCTGACAATGCAGGGTTGCCACAAACGTTCGATTCATAAAAAACGCAATTATCTGCGAAACATAATAAAGCAAAGTTCAGTAAAGCGAGGTATGCCTGTATTTTAAATCATTTTACTCTTTTATGATTCCCTATTTCCTTCTCTCCACCCCAGCTCTCCTTGATTTATCCAGTTGCCATCATTGTGATAACACAAGCACAGAGCTGAGACTCAGGTCCCCTATAAACCCAGGTGCCATTATTCAGCTGTATGACTCAGCAAATTAACCTCCCCTGTGGCTTCAGGTTCCTCCTCTGTGTAATGAGGCGCTGGGATTATTTAGGTATTCATTCAGTCTGTCAGGCCGTCAGTCGACGAACGTCAAGTGCCTGCGAGCACTGACCATGGTCCTATGTGCTCTCTGATCGTCACTTCCTTCTGATTCTACTGTTTTCTGTTCCTCTTGACTTCTGGGTGGTGCTTTGATTGTTGCCATGTGCTGGACCTCACAGGCTGAAAATTTCTATTCCTAAATGAAACCAGAGGCTCCTCAGGCAGTGCAGACAGTCCCCACCGAATTCCTCGGTAGTAATGGCCTCCTTAGCTGACATTGGAGGTTTCCACCCTCATCCATCTAAGCTCTTTGTAATATACCCATGGCACTGAGAGGGTAGGGGTAAAAAGGTAACACAAAAATCCCTAAACTGATCTTCTATCTAGAAATCTGATTTATAATTGCTGTCAGTTAGTACTTGGGGGCCTACAGAACAATCACCCTCACTACTTTGACAATGAGGGAAATTCAGCTTTCTTCTGAGTGTTAAAGTCTGCACACAGTACATCAGAGGTGGGCTGTCACCTGAAAGAGAGAAGAGGACGTCCAGGTTCCTAAAATTTGACTGAAAATGGATTGAAAGTAACAATGTTTCAATTAAAGAAAAAAAAAGAGCGGACATTGAAGGCATTCTTCTAAGTGAAATAGACAGAAAAAGACAAATACCGTATGACCTCATTTAGATGTGGAATCTAAAAACACCTAACTCATAGAAAAAGAGAACAGATTTGTGGTTCCTGGAGGTGGGCAAGAGGGGAATTGGAGGAAGGGGGTCAAAAGGTACAAACTTCCAGTTATGAGATAAACAAGTCCTGGGTATGTGACGTACAACATGACGATGACAGTTAACACTGCTGTAAGTTGGTGTATTTGAAAGTTGCTAAGAGATACATCCTAAAAGTTCTCATCACGAAGAAAAAAAGTTTTGTAACCGTATGAGGTGATGGATGTTAACTAAACTTATTGTGGTAACCTTCTCACAACATATGTACGTCATTATGCGTACACCTTACACTCATACAGTGTTTATGTCAATTATATCTCCATAAAACTGGGGGATGGGGGGAAAAGAATGGGCTGGTCAGAAATGGTCTTGAAATCTGGAAGTAAAAGGAGAGCCACAGATGGAAACCTCAGCGACACCTGTCTGTGTAGAGATGAAGAAAGATGCAGCCTCCGCAAAGCCTCGATGGCCCCTCCTGTGACAGCCTGCCTGATGCCAGGACACGCAGAGGCCGTGAGTGCTGATGGCAGGGCTGTATTTCCGTGCCTTTGGCTGGATGGCTGTATAAAGCCCTGTTACTTATCTTGATACCAGGAAACGTCTGATTCTCTTAGTTCCCCTGGTTCTGGCTCTCTGCCCACCAGGTCACCATCTGGTCACCTTTGGCTTCCAGGAGGGCTGCTGCACAGAGAGGGGACGTGTGAGGCCCCAGCACATTTATTTCTCTCTGTGATTCCTGGGTAACTTGGCATTCCAGTTCCACATATTAATCTTGGGAGTCTGATAAATACGAATCAGCCCCTGAGAAATCAAAATACTCTCAAGGCGCCAACGAAAGCGGGTTTCTGAGTCTAGAAGTCTACCCTGGACCATGGTTCAGTCACCATGGTGTCAATGAATGACACGCAGCAAGAAGTGGCCTTACCGCCAGTGGTCACACCCGGATAGTGGCTTATTCATTTGACACATCATTTTTGAGCACCGTCTTAGCTGCTAGACGCTGAGCTGAGTTTGGGGGACACCTGCCTCCTGCTTCCTTGGAGGCTCTGGTTTTGTTTTCTAAAGCAGATTTCAGAGAAATTCAAATAACAGTCCTTTCCTACCTCTCCTTTTAAGCCTAAAAACTACCTTTTTAAAAAAATTTATTTATTTATTTACGTATTTATTTTTGGCTGTGTCGGGTCTTTGTTGCTGCGCGTGGGCTTTCTCTAGTTGCG
>NC_041222.1:93843263-93846651 GCF_002837175.3 Physeter macrocephalus | reverse complement strand
GTGGCTTCTCTTGTTGCGGAGCACGGGCTCTAGGTGTGCGGGCTTCAGTAGTTGTGGCACGCGGGCTCAGTAGTTGTGGTGCACGGGCTTAGTTGCTCCGCGGCATGTGGGATCTTCCTGGACCAGGGCTCAAACCCATGTCCTCTGCATTGGCAAGTGGATTCTTAACCACTGCGCCACCAGGGAAGTCCCAAAACTACCTTTTCAAAAAAATAAATGCAGACCGAAGGAAAGCTCTGCAGTCCTCTTTGCTCCACCTTGGGTTTTTGCTGACGTGAAGGTTGTCTTTTAATGAGTGGTTCTCCCTGATGGGGCCCCTCTTGAAATCTGGCTCCATCTTTGCTGGTGCTGCTGGGCAGAGGAGGAAGCTGCAAAGGCTCTAATCCCAGCAGAGCCGTCTGGAGCCAGGTGAGGACCTGTTGGGAGGCAGACAGGAAGCAATCAGGTGCATGGGTACCCAAGAGACAAATCCTCCCTAAGCTTCAAGCCATTATGGAGTAACCAGGGATCCAGCTGGGTTCAGAGGTTTTCCCTTTCAGATTAACTCTGCTTGGAAGTGCCCGGCACAGCTGATGTCTTTGTGCAAAGGGCCCTTTATGGGCATTAAGTGGAAGCTGCTAGCAATTCCATCACTTGTTCACATACCATATTTAACCTCCCAAGAGGCTCCTACAGGGAAGATCTCAGCTATATTTATCTCCCATGGACTTGCCAGAGCACTTTTGGTTGATTAAGGGAGGGGTGGGTTCAGCCCTGTATCAGAAACCATCTGCTTTCAGGCCAGAGACACATGTACGAAGGGAGATGTCTCAAAGCGGTGGCGGGGACAGTAAGATAAAGTGGGAGTGACCTGCCGAGGAGAGCACACCCATTCCAGAACCCAGGGGAAGAGAGGCTCTTAAAGGGACCGGACCACATGAGTTGTGTTTGTTTCCCAAATGTGTTTTGATTGTTCAGAACATTCAAGGGTATGACTGTGGCCTACAGGGCATGAGGCTGACTGTCATACATTGTAGCTAATTGAGGGCATGGCGTTCTCTGGTGGCAACTAATAGCATATGTTCTTTCCATATTCTCTAGGAGACTGTTTATAAAGGGTCGCCACTCTACACAGGTCATTTAGAAGCAACACTCCAAGGTGTTGTTGAAATAAAGCAGAGCTGTGTAAGAATAGCTTCGTGCTAAAATACAGATTCTCAGGTACTGATCCCGAAGTTCTGATTCAGTAGGTCTGGGGTAGGACCCAGGAATCTGCATTGAACAACTCTCCTCACCGCTACCGCCACCTCCCTGGCGCCCCTGTATACACATCAGGTGATTCTGCAGTCCTCTTTTGCTACATGCAATCTCAGAGGACCCCACTTTGAGAAGGTCTGTGAAAAGGGCTCTGGGCTTGTCAGCTGAAGCCCTGGATTTGGGAGTAGCTGTGTGACCTCGGAGAAGCCCCTTCACCTCTCTGGGCCTTCATTTCTGTGTCTATAGAATGAGGGAAGTGATCCTCGGACCCTTTCCAGGACCAATATTCTAGGAGTTCAGGCACATTCACAATGCCCTCCCAAGGCTGTGGGTGTTCCAAATCTCCTAGAATGGGAACCTACCCTCAGACTGAGCTTTACCCTAAAGAGGAGCAGTTGACAAACCACAGAGCTTTGTCCTGTTCCCTTATGAGGATTAGGCCTCTCAGGAGAGACAATACCATACTTCAATCTAACACAACCCCCTTCCTCCCCAAATAACTCTAAGCATTTCCATGGGCATCATTTATTTTTGCCTTTTCTAAGGCTGGACTTCTGTAAGGCTGGACTTCTGTAAGGCAGGGGAAAGGGCGAGCCTCCCCATTTATTGAAGAGAGACTGAGGCACACAGAGATGGGGAAGCGAAGGGACAGCCCGTCTATCTCTGACTCCTAGGCTTTTGTCTCCATCCTATTCTCATCTTCATTGCAACAACATCAGCTCACTGGGAGCCCTCATCTGCTCTGCATCTGCTAGAGATGAACATCGTATCCCTGGCTGAGACTTATGAACAGGCCATCTCTCTTCCACAGTATTTCTGTGAGTTTATCTCACGTAGACACATTGCAGGAGCAGTTTACACAGGTCCTGCGATGCTTAGAGTGAGAGCACTCCTTCTGAAAGGAATTTAGAACTTTTGTCCTCTGTGTTTTTATTAGATCTGGTCGCCCCCCACCCCAGCTAACTGATAACATCAAATGAGCCATAACTTCCTGCACTCAGAGCCTTGGAACGTAGTTGTGAATCATCACCCCTCTGTGTTGCTGCCTGGTTATTGCAATAGGAAGAAAAATGAAGAATGCGACATATGCATAAGAAAAGTCCTTATCTGTGATACTTGAGCTTCGTGGCTATGTTTTAGACCCTTCCTTCCCTTCCCCTTTCTGGTTTTGCAAAGAGGAGGCCTGAGATGATAGACCCAGCTCTATACAAACCCTCCTGGACCCCCATTTTCCTCCGATGTATAAAGCTGTTACTTACAAAGGCTTCATTAATAATCACCTGCTGTATCTTGGGAAATTCTTGTGTAAAACCACAAAATCTTCTAGTAGATACTGTATAACTGCTCTAAGGTTACGGTTTCTGTCTTCATTTAGGGTTTTTCACACATTTCATCCATTGGCAACTCAGTTCTGTGGCAAGAGCTCTGTGCCAATAGCAAAAGCTTTGACCTTGATAGAGATCACGGTTTTGCAATAAATAATGCTGTTCTTTCTTTTCTACCTGTACCACCTTCCAGACTTGAGGCCAGCACTTTAGAACATTACTGAAAACCAGAAAGCGGGGTTGGGGTGGGGGGGAGGGAGGGTGTGAAACAGCCAAAATAGATGCCATAAAGTTTGTGTGTTCTTTTATCTTAGGGAATCCTCTTAGTGTGAGCACCGCTCGCTGATTATTTTACAAACAATTCCAAGAAGTTAACTTCTAAAGCCATTAGCAGGAAAGAGGGTGTTGCTATAGACAGATCGTGATCGTGTGCCATGTGGCAACCTTTAGAAATAGCAAAGTTGGGAAAGCTGAAACTAGATACTCTGTGTTCTGTTTAAGAAGGCAGAAAAGTACGTAAAACATTCTAGAAATGTTTCTACTCCAAATCATTACAATGGAAAAATGTAAAAGAGATGAAAACTCTCAGCTATTTGAGAAGACTCATTCCCAGAAAGTAACTAAGTTTAACTGTAGTTAAATATTTATTGTCAGTAAATCTTAAGTCAAGTCCCTGGAGTGTCCTGGTTAATGGAACATCGGTGAGTAAAAAACAAGAGCCCTTTCCCTAGAACCCCCTGAACCAAGCTAAAAGATTCCCAGGGGTTTCCCTGGTGGCGCAGTGGTTGAGAGTCCGCCTGCCGATGCAGGGGACACGGGTTCGTGCC
>NC_041222.1:93800528-93843123 GCF_002837175.3 Physeter macrocephalus | reverse complement strand
CTGTGCTCCGCAACGGGAGAGGCCACAACAGCGAGAGGCCCGCGTACTGCAAAAAAAAAAAAAAAAAAAAAAGGTTCCCAGAACCTTTTTCTATACGTCCAGACTTTGGGGAATTACCTAATTTTGCAATAAAACCTGCCACTCTTCCCAAACACAGTGCTGTGTATTTAAGTTGGGGGGTGGGGCAGGGAGGGTATATTTAAAGGTGTATATTTAAAGAATATAAGGGTATATTCTTAACTTTTTAAGAATTTTTGAACTTCCAGCAATCCTTGACGAATAACTGGTTTCTTTTTTTTTTTTTTTGAGTGGCATATTATTGTTTTACTGTTAATTTGACACATCTGAAATAAAGCATTCACAATACTTGAAATACTTTGAAGAGAATCATACACTCTAGTCTTAGACATAACCACAGAACAAGCAGAACAATTAAAACTACATAAGGCCTTCAAATATATCCACAGTATGTATTGTTTCAATATTCATTCATTTACAAATTAGACTACATACCATTAATTTTATTTTGATTTTTCTTTCACTGTTTTATTCAAGCAGGATTCATTCAAGGAAAGGCAGCTTAGTTTTTGTGTGAACTTTATTTTTTTCACTACATTCGTTAATATAAAAGTTATGAATTAAACGTTTTCTTATCTCCCGCATCCAGGAGTAAATCCAGGAAGTTCTCAGATAGTAATCCAAAACAACAGGTCCTATTCTTAAAAGTAGTCAAAGTGAAAAGGGATCAAATAGCCAGTCTGTTTGTGGTCTGAAAGAACATCTAATGGACTTTCAGTTTTTCTAATAGTGACAATATTGCATTTCTACGAGATTAGTCAAAATTTAAAACAACATTGCGTACAAAATTATTCTTGAAGCTCTAAATGCCTTTTAAATTACTAAAATGAAAATTTTAAATAGTTGCCTCACAGAACCAAACTTATAAATCAAAACTAGTTAAAATTCAGTGCTATTGTGACTTCTCATTTGCAAGGTAACTAGTGGGTAAATTAACAAATGGCATAAAAATTAAGACTTACATCATTTTTTTTAAAGGAGAAAATGTATGATAACCAGGGAATACAGAAAATTCAATGTATTTTACAATAAAATAATCTTTAAATCTCTATCCCTGTACAACAGGGTTTAGGTCATCTTTAGTGAACTTGCATGTTTTCATACAGTTTATTCTGAGCACTTTAATTGTTTTAGATATACAGCTTTTTATTGAAAGAATATTACATTTGTATACCAGGATAAGATTTAGTACATTGAGATGTTTTAAAAATATTTATAAATTTGTTTCTGATATGCAAAAGCATTTGGCAATACTTTCATAGCATTTGATCTTATAGAGTTAAAATTTCATACAGTACTCATCTTGATGTTTAAAAAAAAAATTCACAGAAAAAATATAAATTACACAGCCTGACTGCATGATACTGTTATTTCCAGTTTCTAGTTTGGTAATTAAAACCTTCATTAAGTCTGTTAACAAATCATTACCTGTACATTTATGAAGGCAACTGATAGGATTTGCAAACAAAACCTTCAGGTTTTATGTTATTTACCAAAGAGTGCAGTTGAGCAAGAAAGAAAACCCAGTATGCAAATTTTCAGAATATTTTACAAATTTACCAGTTCCTGTGACACAAACTGTTTCAATCTTTCAAGATACTGTCCATAAAGTTCCACATCATTGTGACCTGCCCCTTCAACCCACAGAGGCTCCACAGGTCTTTGGCAACGCTCAAACAATGCGAGGCCATGTGAAAAGTCAATGACTTCCTCTTCAGTCCCATGAATTACTAATACTGGAGAGGTAATCTTAGAGATTTTGTCAATGTTTGGGAATGCATCAAAACAGTAGGTCTTCTTGGTATCAGGAAAAGTGACTCGCATTCCTGAGGTCAAAGGAGAATGAAGAATAACAGCAGCACTCTCATACCAAGCAGCAAGATCCACAGATGGTACTGTCCCTATACTTTGGCCATATATAATCACATTTTCAGGGCGAATGCCATATCTTGTCCTAAGAGCAAACCAAGGAGTTTCTATGTCTGCATAGAGGTTCTTCTCTGTTGGTTTCCCAGAACTTGCACCATATCCAGAATAATCATATGAGAATATATTACAATTAATCCGTGATCCCAGTCCTATGTAAAAACTGCTCATCTGACCAAGATCAACAGCATTTCCGTGGGAAAAGAGTAAAGTGTATTTGGCATTGGGTGAGCAACGCACAAACATGCAGGCAATTCTGTTGCCTTTACTGGTTCTAGTCATGAAACACTCAATAGCATCTTTTTCTCTAGAAGAATATTGCCAGTCTGCTCGTTCTGATAGGTGTAACGTCCAGCGGCTTCCACTTTCATCACACATCAGCGTGTAAGTTGGATCAGGTGGCAAAAATGCTAATTTTGAAGCAATTTTCCCTGGACAAGGTGGACAGCAGAAGAGGCAACATAGCTCACTAAATGAAAGATTATTCATCTTCTGAAAAAGAAAAGAATAGTCAATGTTTTAATCATTGAATGTCCATTCTGCATTTGCATACAATAAAAGTTAAAACAAAGACACCAGTAAATTCTACTACTGGACAGTGTCTACTACTATTATATCAAGTATGCTTTCCCAAATAGATTTTTGGCATCTTTCTAGAAACACTAAATCGTGAGGTGAGGCAAATATTCCTGACCAGGAAACAGACTCAAATACTATATGACATGTTGCAAATAGTAGTTGATATTTTATAATACTTAACCAAAATATGAAAAATGATACTCTTACCAGAGAGTAGAGGTATACATTTGTTATTTCTCCACAAATAACAACATAGTAGGTATGAAATATCTTTAGTTAGCTTGTAATTTCTGTGTAACTCAGTGAAAATTCTCAGAACCTCGTGAGAAGCTAGGGATTTAACGTAATATAGTAAATATATAATAATAGCACTTACTATTTGTCAGGCATTGTGCTAAGAGTTCTATGCATATTAGCATGTTTAATCCTCTAAGCAATCCTGTATGGTAGTCTGAGAAAAGAAACCTGCACAAGGTGAGGAAGTGAGGGAGCCAGGATTTGACACCAGGCTCAGTCATTGTCCTACATCACTGGGCTACACTGCTTCAAGGGCTCAAAACACTATTTGTCTCAGAAGCTTATTATTTTAGCCATATTTGTCTCAGAAGCCTATTATGTTAGCCATAGTGCCAATGGCTTAAATAAATAACCAGTAAAACATTAAAATGTATATATGAATATATGTATGTATGAAATTATTGCCCAAATTAAGAAGGCATTATTATGGAAAAAAGATCTGCTCAAGGAAAATTTCCTAAATGGTTAGATGGAAATGAGCATAAGGTTTGAAGTCAGAGTTGTGGTAGCACTTACTAGCCGTGTGCCCTTGGGCAAATTATTTACCTTTTTGACCCTCACTGTCTTCATAAGTAAATGAGGCCAATGCCTACAATGAACAGAGTGGTTGTGAAGAACAAATATAATGATATCGTTAAGGCATTCAACATAGTAATGGCTGTAGAGCTGACACACTCAAAAATGGTCCACTTTCTCCTATGCCTTTTTCATCAATATTTTAAAAGTAGCCACAGCTCATATTAACTCAGAAACAAAATAAAGTACTACTTGTTTGCCCTACCAGCATTTCCTTCTAATTATCCTTTCTCAAATTCCTATCTCTTTTTAGCAGTAGACCATTGCTTAGTTCCAGGAAGAAGGCATTCAAAACAAACACCTTCCAGAGGTTTGGTGGCACCTAATTTTCTCCAAAAAAATCTAAATAAAAGGATAGGAAAAAATAGTACTTCATCATACCAAAAAATGAGAAACTATCACCTCAGAAGAGTGACTAAAGTGTTGAGTACATATGGAAAGAAAGGAATGCCTTTTTCATTAATTACTGATTCAAAATCTAGTTTATATTGCTTAATACAAATGTGTTAATTTCCCAGTGTAAACTAATTAGGTAGAAAGAAGAAGAAACAGCACAGAGAGAGAAGAGTAGGAGTGACATGAAAGGCTTTAAAAGATGAGTAAGGGAAAGGCAGAAAAATGTCTCTTGGCTAATTGGAAGCACCTTTACTTGTTATTCTGTTTTTATTCACTTTCGGCCTTCAAAATGAATATAGCCTGAATAAGTTAATGTCTTACTCTGGCTGGAACAAGAGTCAGATAGAACAGAAATGACAATTAGGTGTCATCCTTAGTGCTAACTCTAATTGGCTCCATGACATGTTGTACTGAGGAGGATTCTGAGAGCATGCCCAGGGCTTAGCAGGCAAAGAATGTGTGATAAATTAGCAAAGTCTACCACAGAATTTGGCTACAAATCTATTATCCTGGTCAGGAGGATAAAGGATCTGGTGAAGATGGCAGAGAAGCGAGTTCAAAGGGTCAGTTCCAAAGAAGGAGATGATCCCCAAAACAAAAACAAACAAACAAACAAAAAAACCTAAATACAAAGAAGGAGATAACCTGGAAAAAGATGAGGTAGAAGGTACAATGTATCAGTGCTATCCGTTTATTAATCTGCCTATGGTCATTTCTTACCCCCAATTACCTTACACGCCATCAACTGCTGACCCTCAAGAGCATATTAAAAGCTTGCTTAAGTAAACTGTATATAGGCCGCTCCGCGGCATGTGGGATCCTCCCAGACCGGGGCGCGGACCCGGTTCCCCTGCATCGGCAGGCGGACGCGCAACCACTGCGCCACCAGGGAAGCCCTGCTCCATAGTTTTTTAAAAAAAATTATTTTTGGCTGTGTTGGGTCTTCATTGCTGCGTGCAGGTTTTCTCTAGTTGCAGCAAGCGGGGGCTACTCTTCCTTGTGGTGGGCGGGCTTCTCATTGCGGTGGCTTCGCTTGTTGCGGAGAACGGGCTCTAGATGCACAGGCTTCAGTAGTTGTGGCTTATGGTCTTAGTTGCTCCACGGCATGTGGGATCTTCCCGGACCAGAGATAGAACCCGTGTACCCTGCACTGCAGGCGGATTCTTAACCCCTGCACCACCAGGGAAGTCCCCAGATATTTTTCATCTATAAGCTCTTGACAAGTGTAGTTTCATATTTTTTTCAATGGTTTTCTACTACTTCTAGAATAATGATAATGATATCATGTGTGATTGGGTCCCTAACTAGCTCGCCAGCTGCCAGCCTCATCCCTCTGACATCATTTCCCCTTGACCTCTGACCAGTGTTCTTAATTTCAAACGCACCATCCTTCCTCTAGGCTTCCACATACTGTTCCCCTCAGCCAGGAATGTTTCCCTTGGGCCACCCAGGCCCAGTCTTTTCTTAGTCATCCTTCAAAGCTCATGCCCTTCTTCCCATGTTCCCTCAAGAGTACCTTTCACCTATTATAATACCCTACAAAGCTCCTTCAGCCTTATACAAACAGTAATAATACTTGTGCAATAAGGTGACTCTCCTCAGTTATACTGTGAAGGCTGTGAGGACAAGGTTGATGTCTATCTTTATCTGGCATAGGGTTTTGAATGATTTAAACATTCAATAAGTATCTGTTGAATGAATGATTGAATACTGAATTAGTGTGATCAATATTTTGATTTTCCCAGGCGATCAAAGAAAACAGTTAAACTCTGGGGTATATGTTGTACAAAGAAGGAAACATGTAGGCTTTAAGACAATCTTGAGAAGGAAAAACCTCTCTAAAAGAAAGAAGGAATAATAAAATTTAGAAAACTATAGATCTATACACTATAAAGATGAATGGTATTTTTTCTTTTAGTCCTTGTAGTAAGTAGGGAGTGAGGAGCATGGAAGAAGGAAAACAAGCACAGCTGAGTGGCATATTTTTGTTTTACTGTTAATTTGACACATCTGAACCAAAGCATTCACAATACTTGATATACTTGGAAGAGAATCATACACTATAGTCTTAGACATAACCACAGAACAAGCAGAACAATTAAAACTACATAAGGCCTTCAAATATATCCACAGTATGTATTGTTTCAATATTCATTCATTTACAAATTAGACTACATACCATTAATTTTATTTTGATTTTTCTTTCACTGTTTTATTCAAGCAGGATTCATTCAAGGAAAGGCAGCTTAGTTTTTGTGTGAACTTTATTTTTTTCACTACATTCGTTAATATAAAAGTTATGAATTAAACGTTTTCTTATCTCCCGCATCCAGGAGTAAATCCAGGAAGTTCTCAGATAGTAATCCAAAACAACAGGTCCTATTCTTAAAAGTAGTCAAAGTGAAAAGGGATCAAATAGCCAGTCTGTTTGTGGTCTGAAAGAACATCTAATGGACTTTCAGTTTTTCTAATAGTGACAATATTGCATTTCTACGAGATTAGTCAAAATTTAAAACAACATTGCGTACAAAATTATTCTTGAAGCTCTAAATGCCTTTTAAATTACTAAAATG
Organism: Physeter macrocephalus; assembly: GCF_002837175.3. Classification (NCBI taxonomy): domain Eukaryota; kingdom Metazoa; phylum Chordata; class Mammalia; order Artiodactyla; family Physeteridae; genus Physeter; species Physeter macrocephalus. Next base: position 93,836,698 of record NC_041222.1, on the reverse strand, counting down.
AAAATTTTAAATAGTTGCCTCACAGAACCAAACTTATAAATCAAAACTAGTTAAAATTCAGTGCTATTGTGACTTCTCATTTGCAAGGTAACTAGTGGGTAAATTAACAAATGGCACAAAAATTAAGACTTACATCATTTTTTTTTAAAGGAGAAAATGTATGATAACCAGGGAATACAGAAAATTCAATGTATTTTACAATAAAATAATCTTTAAATCTCTATCCCTGTACAACAGGGTTTAGGTCATCTTTAGTGAACTTGCATGTTTTCATACAGTTTATTCTGAGCACTTTAATTGTTTTAGATATACAGCTTTTTATTGAAAGAATATTACATTTGTATACCAGGATAAGATTTAGTACATTGAGATGTTTTAAAAATATTTATAAATTTGTTTCTGATATGCAAAAGCATTTGGCAATACTTTCATAGCATTTGATCTTATAGAGTTAAAATTTCATACAGTACTCATCTTGATGTTTAAAAAAAAAATTCACAGAAAAAATATAAATTACACAGCCTGACTGCATGATACTGTTATTTCCAGTTTCTAGTTTGGTAATTAAAACCTTCATTAAGTCTGTTAACAAATCATTACCTGTACATTTATGAAGGCAACTGATAGGATTTGCAAACAAAACCTTCAGGTTTTATGTTATTTACCAAAGAGTGCAGTTGAGCAAGAAAGAAAACCCAGTATGCAAATTTTCAGAATATTTTACAAATTTACCAGTTCCTGTGACACAAACTGTTTCAATCTTTCAAGATACTGTCCATAAAGTTCCACATCATTGTGACCTGCCCCTTCAACCCACAGAGGCTCCACAGGTCTTTGGCAACGCTCAAACAATGCGAGGCCATGTGAAAAGTCAATGACTTCCTCTTCAGTCCCATGAATTACTAATACTGGAGAGGTAATCTTAGAGATTTTGTCAATGTTTGGGAATGCATCAAAACAGTAGGTCTTCTTGGTATCAGGAAAAGTGACTCGCATTCCTGAGGTCAAAGGAGAATGAAGAATAACAGCAGCACTCTCATACCAAGCAGCAAGATCCACAGATGGTACTGTCCCTATACTTTGGCCATATATAATCACATTTTCAGGGCGAATGCCATATCTTGTCCTAAGAGCAAACCAAGGAGTTTCTATGTCTGCATAGAGGTTCTTCTCTGTTGGTTTCCCAGAACTTGCACCATATCCAGAATAATCATATGAGAATATATTACAATTAATCCGTGATCCCAGTCCTATGTAAAAGCTGCTCATCTGACCAAGATCAACAGCATTTCCGTGTGAAAAGAGTAAAGTGTGTTTGGCATTGGGTGAGCAACGCACAAACATGCAGGCAATTCTGTTGCCCTTACTGGTTCTAGTCATGAAACACTCAATAGCATCTTTTTCTCTAGAAGAATATTGCCAGTCTGCTCGTTCTGATAGGTGTAACGTCCAGCGGCTTCCACTTTCATCACACATCAGCGTGTAAGTTGGATCAGGTGGCAAAAATGCTAATTTTGAAGCAATTTTCCCTGGACAAGGTGGACAGCAGAAGAGGCAACATAGCTCACTAAATGAAAGATTATTCATCTTCTCTCCCCTTCACCGAACTAACAGAGAATCTTCTCAAAAACCCAGACGCGATCGGGAGTGGCTTCTCCCAATAACTGGTTTCTTATTACAAATGTGATGGGCAAACCTTGTGGACCTTTTAGGAAACACAGATAAGAAAAAAGAACAAAGTAAAATTTATAATTTCATTCCAAGAGTTATCACTCTGAAAAGAAAAAAAGAACAAAGTAAAATTTATAATTTCATTCCAAGAGTTATCACTGTGAACATACATCCTTCTAATCTTTTATCTTTTAAATTATTTTAATTGAACAAGAAGTACATAAATACATGCACCTTTTAAACAAAATTAAAGCATCATATATATAACTAAATTTCTCATTGACCACCTCTCATAAATCCCAGACCTTTCCTTCTGTCCAAGTGACCAACCACTCTTGGGAGTTTGGTGTGCTTCCTTCCAGAATCCTATAATCATACAATATGTTGATGTATTTGTGTGTTGCATTTACATAAAAGGCATCATACTATAAGTATGATTTTACGATTTAACAGTGTTTTGGAAATCTAATCGTGTTAATATATTGATCAAGTGAATTTGTTTTAACTGCTGAATAGTATTCCATTGTGCAAGGCCCTGGACGGTTAATCAAGTCAAATCCAAGAGCTGTCTCACCCTCTCACCCTCTATGCCGTATTTTACTTATTATCCTCTCCTTTTAGTGGATACTTAGGATTGTTAACAATTTTTCTCTAACTCCAACAATGTTGCAGTAAATGTCTTATGTGTCTTTTCCATATTTCAAGATTCTAAATTCCTACAAGAAGAAATTGTGGATCCAAGGTTATGCCCACGTTGCCTCTCAAGGGGCTGCATCATCTTGGAGTATGAAAATGGAATCGAGAAGTTCGCACTTCCCAGCAGTCTCAGTGACCCTTCACCTACCAGACATTTTCAGGTGGTCAGTACATTAGGTGTAAAACAGCATCTCTTCAACTTTTTCCTTAGTAGTTGCCTGAGAAAAACTGTGTTTGAGCATCTCCTTACATGTTTTTCCTCTTTTATGAATTGCCTATTCATATCCCTTGCTCATTTTTCTAAAGAGTGCTTGTTTGTTTGTTTTCCCCACATATATCTGTTATACTCATTCTTTGTTACATAAGTTGCAAATTTTTCTCCCAGTCTTCAGCTTGGCTTTTATGTTGTTTGGGGTATCTTTTTTTAAATTTTTTGGTATTTTTTAAAAAACTTTTATTGAAATATAGTTGATTTACAATGTTGTGTTAGTTTCAGACGTACAGCAAAATGATTCAATTATACATATACATTTTTTTCCAGATTCTTTTCCATTATAGGTTATTACAAGACATTGAATATAGTTCCCTGCGCTGTACAGTAGGTCCTTGTTGGTTATCTATTTTATATACAGTAGCGTGTAAATTTTAATCCCAAACTTCTAATTTATCCCTCCCCCTGCCTTTCCCCTTTGGTAACTGTAAGTTTGTTTTCTATGTTAGGGTATCTTTTATTATACAGTTCCTTTTTTTACAACTTAGATGATATTTATTCATTAATTTAATTTAAATTGTTCGGTCTTTTACTATATGAGTTTTGCTTTCCATGACTTATTTAGGGTTCCCCTTTCCATGGGATCTTAATGATATTTCCCTATACTTTTTTCCCTAATACTTTAAAATTTGTATTTTGAGGGTTCAGGTTTTTAATTCATCTAAATTATAATTTTGTGTATCATGTAAGTTAGAGATTGCTTTTATTTATTTTGTCTACATATAGCCGATTCTCTCAATACAATTTATTAAGTAGTCCATTTTTGCCTGCTGAATTGAAATGCTGTCTGTATTATATACCAATTTTCTAAGATTATTTCTGGATTCTTTTTTATTTTTTTTTAGACCGGGGCGCGAACCCGGTTCCCCTGCATCGGCAGGCGGACGCGCAACCGCTGCGCCACCAGGGAAGCCCTGGATTCTTTTTTAAATCATGTTTTTTTGACCTAGTTCTATTCTAGTCTTACAACAAAATGACACTGATTTACTTGCTCTGCCGTGTGTGTGTGTGTGTGTGTGTGTGTGTGTGTGTGCGTGTGTGTGTGTGTGCGCGCGCGCTCGCATTTACAACCTGCTTTTGTTTTATAACCTGCTGTTTTTACTGAAAAACTGCAGCAGGAGAGTAGATACATTCTGAGTCACGTGATGGAACATAGCAATTAAAAGGAACTAAAGTTATGCGTATCAATATGGATAAATTTCCCAAATGTAATGTTGAGTAAGAAAAACAATCTGTATAAAAAGTTCATGGAGAATACTATTTACATAAATGGTATTTACATAAAGCTTAAAATATGTAAAACAATATTTAACGAACGTAGCTTAGGAAAACATACATAATACAAGCTAAAAGGAAATTCATGCAAACAGTAAAAACCAGATTCAGGATTAAAGGTGGATTTACCATGAAGCTTATGAAGCTTAAGTTCAGGCCTCTCACTTAGACAAAACCCTTCAAGGTCCTGTACTTGAATTTGATTTCATAATTGTGTACTTATTTTCTTAAAGAGGTTCTCCTCTCCCAAATTGTACTAGCCTCAGGCCTATCCCTAAAGGAGGATATAGAAGGGGATAGGAAGGAAGGGGGAAGAGGGGGAGATAGAGGAAAGGGCTGAGGAGGGGAGGGGTGAGGAGGGAAGGGGAAGAGAGGGGAAAACAAAGAGTCTCTCCTAAAAGATGCTGGCTCCCCAGTGCCTGCTCTGGCATCACTGTCCAGCTCTTGGGCACTTGTGCCTGAAGGCATGTTTACTGTAAACTAGAGGGTGAGACAGCTCTTGGATTTGCCTTGATTAACCGTCCAGGGCGTTGCACAGCTCCAGGCTTGGAGGACATGGAACAGAAGCCACCTGACAGGGAGGAGTTCCCAAGAGGGCTGCCAGCTGCTCCACTTCACCCTTAGTCCATTCTTCCAGCCCTGGTGCACCATGTAACACCAACACAGAGCTTGCAAAACGCAGAGCGTGTCCAGCAGGTCTCCAGGCCAGAGGCTGAGTGCTTTGCGGTTGTGTCCAGGAGGATGGTTTGAGACCAAAGGCACCCTGCAGCCACAATTCTGCTCCAGCTCTTTAAGCTGCCAGACTAAATCTCGCTTCTTTTACTCAAAGTGTATACCATTTTTTATTCTTTATTTATTTATTTATTTTTAACATCTTTATTGGGGTATAATTGCTTTACAACAAAGTGAATCAGTTATGCATATACATATGTTCCCATATCTCTTCCCTCTTGCGTCTCCCCACCTCCCATCCTCCCTATCCCACCCCTCTAGGTGGTCACAAACCACCTAGCTGATATCCCCGTATACCATTTTTTAAAAAACAAACCAACTTGAACAAAATAAATAAATGGCAGTTATTTCAACAACAGCAACAGAAATATACAGAAACATACACTATGAACATCTTTCCATGTTCTTTTACAGCACTTTAAAAAAATTTTATTGAAGTATAGTTAATTTACAATGTATTAATTTCTGCTCTACGGCAAAGTGGTTCAGTTATACATATATATATATACATTCTTTTTCATATTCTTTTCCATTATGACTTATCATAGTATATTGAATATAGTTCCTGTGCTATACAGTAGAACCTTGTTATTTATCCATCCTGCATATAATAGCTTGCATCTGCTAATCCCAAACTCTCACTCCATTCCCTCCCCCACCCCCTCCCCCTTGACCACCACAAGTTTGTTGTCTACGTCTGTGTGTTTCTGTTTCATAGATAAGTTCATTTGTGTTGTATTTTAGATTCCGCAGATAACTGATATCATATGATATTTGTCTTTCTCTTTCTGACTTACTTCACTTAGTATGATAATCTCTAGGTCCATCCATGTTGTTGCGAATGGCATTATTTCATTCTTTTTTATGGCTGAGTAGTAGTCCTTTGTGTATATATATATATATATATATATATATATATATACACCACATCTTATTTATCCATTCATCTGTCGTTGGACATTTAGGCTGTTTCCATGTCTTGGCAATTGTGAATAGTGCTGCTATGAACATAAGGGTGCATGTATCTTTATGAATTAGTTTTGTCTGGATATATGCCCAGGAGTGGGATTGCTGGATCATAGGGCAACTCTACCTTCAGTTTTTTGAGGAACCTCCATACCATTCTCCATAGTGGCTGCACCAATTTACATTCCCACCAACAGTGTAGGAGGGTTCCCTTTTCTCCACACCCTCTCCAGCATTTATTGTCTTCTACAACATTTTTAATGGCTACATAGGACATGTCGACATTGATTAAATGGTCACTATTGGACCATTAGACATTTAGATTGGTTCTAGTTTCTGTTCGATACAAACATTCCTACAGCTGACCCTTAGCATACAGCCCTAGTGATTTCTTTTTTTTTTTTTTTTTTTTTTTTTTTTGCGCGGTATGCGGGCCTCTCACTGTTGTGGCCTCTCCCGTTGCGGAGCAGAGGCTCTGGACGCGCAGGCCCAGCAGCCATGGCTCACGGGCCCAGCCGCTCCGCGGCACGAGGGATCCTCCCGGACCAGGGCACGAACCCGTGTTCCCTGCATCGGCAGGCGGACTCTCAACCACTGCGCCACCAGGGAAGCCCAGCCCTAGTGATTTCTTTAGAAAAAAATTCTTCTAAGTGGACTTCCTTTGTCAAAGAGGACTGAATATTTTCAAGGTTTCTGAGATATATTGCCAAGTATGCTGCCCGAAAGGTTGCATCAATTCACACACATCAGTACATGAGAATGTCTTGTTTCCCAAACTGAAGTCAATGCTAAATGTTTACATTAAACAAAAGTATGTTGTCCAATGGATAGACAAAAAAAAAATAGCATCTCATAGCTTTAATTTGCCATCAGTCCAAGATTCAATTGCCACATGTTCATTGGACACTTGTGTTTCTTCTGAGTTGATTTACTATTCTCGTGCTTTGCTCTGTCCTCTATTGAGACAGTCCTCCTAATCTTATTGATTAGTAAGAGATTTTTATGTATTATGACATTAACGATTTTTCATGTATGTTGTTAATACTTTCCTTTTTGTTTTGCTATTTGCCTATATGGTTTATTGTGGTTTTGATGCACATTTTAAAATTAGATGTATCAATATTTTTTATTTCAGATACTTTCTTGGGTGTTTTTTATTTTTAAGAGTCTTTTCCCCAAAGAACATACAAATGTTCACCTATACTTTTCCCCAGTACTTCCATGGTTTTATTATTTTTTTATTGAAGTATAGTTGATTTACAATGTTTCAGGTGTCTTCCATGGTTTTATTTATGAAATTTGGGGGTACCCTCTTCTTTTCCAAAGAGTTCATCATTTCATGAAAGTCACCTTTTTTCTTACAGATTTTAAATGGGACTTTAATTATATATTGATTTGAGTCTCTTTCTGGACTTTTCAGTTTTAATCAATGAGTGTCATTTTCCCAGCATTATATCAGTTATTGTAATTATGGTGTATGCAATTCTAGTTTTATGGAAAGTCCTTATTATTTCTTTCTTTTCTTTTTTTTTTCCTTTTTTTTTTTCAAGATTAGTTTGGTTGTACTTGCATGTGTATTCCTCCAGAATCATTCTGGCAATTCTACTTTCTTTTCCTTTACTCATAATATTATGAGCATTAATGATTTTTCTTAAACCCAAACGTGGTCTTGACCAAAATATGTGGTTGGAGAAGAGAGAAAAAGTACAAAGAAACACTCACCAGGGTAGGTAAGATATTATAGATATTTTACTCTAATCATTTCCAAATAACCAGACCTTAAATTCCTCCAATATGATACAAAGACCTGCCACCCATGGAATAAATGAAAATCTTCTGTGTAAAAGGAGAGATAGAGAGAATAAAAGGACATATAGGTAGAAGTAAAAGAAAGAAAACAGGATCTGAAATTAAGAGGAACACAAAGACACATGAAATCAAAATGCTGAAAGGAGCCTAAAAAAATGACCCATGGTTTTCATTTTTTTACTTTCATTCATTTTTCATTTCTATAAACAAAACTCTAAATGTTTTTAAGAAGCCACTGAAATTTTTTAGTCTATCCCCTAATCTAATTTATGATGTATAGGACCTACCTTTCAGAGAGTTACAAAATAACAGAATCTTAGAGCTGGTTTCCTGCCCAATGCAGGAATCCCCCTGTAGCACTTCTCCTAGGAGTGGCTGTCCAGCCTCTGCTTGGCTACTGCCTGACTAGGCCTTGACTTACTACCTCACTGAGCCCTTCCCATGTTTAAATAGCCTAATTATTAAAAGGCTCTGGCTGCTATAAAGTCAAAATCTGTCTCTCAGCATTCCCCTCCCCCACCCTTTGCCCTGGTTCTGATTTTTTGAGCCAACATTGGCCTTCTCTGCTTTGGAGCTGGTTCTCCTGTCCCCTTCAGTTTTATCTTCCACAGACTTGTCATTCCTGATCAGTCCTTTTGGGACATAGTTCTTGATCTCTCCTCTGGAAGTATTATAAAATAGCCAACATTTCTCTTAAAGGTGAAATGCAGAAGTTAACATAATTCTCCAGGTTGCATCTGACCAGTGCAGTTAAGTTGGGAGAACTTCATTCCTTACTTGGCATTTTTTTAAAAATGAATGCACCTCAGGTTACATTCAGGTTTGAGATAACAGACTCAAGCTACAGCTATTTGGCCTTGTCATCAGGAAATAGTTTTGGTCCTTTTCACATAAGCAAGAGAACAGATCTCACCGGTAAAAATGAACTCCTAGCAGACTGGTGAAATTTGGGAGGAGTCTTTAAAGCCAAGAATAAGGGGGGAAGAAGGCCTTTCCATGTAAAATCTGGAAGAATCCAGGTTGTGGAATTAAGGGTGCCACGAAAACTTCTGTGCCCAGGAAAAGTGAGTGCCTGCCCATCAGTGAAGAAACCCCAGGATGCATCACTTTGGGGAGTGCCTTGCTCCAGGCATAGGTCTCTGCCCCAGTAGACAGCTTTTGAGAAATTGAGCTTTTGCCCCCTTTCAGTCTTGCTTCTTAGGATTGGTTGGGAGCAGTGACAGCTTACATTTCTGTCTTGTCTATTCTAACGTGTGTGCCCGTCTGTGAAAAATGGAAATTAACTCAGGACCTCAGGACCCCAATTACTCTGCACCTAGTACCCTTGGGCTCTGCCTCAATCGGGCCCTCCTGGCAGCTCCTCTAATCCATAGAGAGCCTGACTCCTGACATGCTCTCCTCCCGGCTCACCTTTCCCTTTCCCTCCCCTACGGAGCAGTGCTGTCAGCACCCCAGGCCAACTGCGCAGGCGCGGGCAGGAGGCTGCGGCGACCCAGCTCTTGAGCTGTGGTCATATGCCACAACAGCGGGGGCAGATCAGGAAAACTGGGGGCCTCACTAGCCGCGTCTGATCAGCCGTCTCCTGCTGCCTCCAGACCGGAAAATTCAGGCATATTCACAGATCGGCCCTGCTTGAAAACCACGAGGAGGCCTAATTACAGAGCTCCGGATCTCAGTTTTCTGTTTTGCCCTAAATCCTGGCATAGACCATAGTGAGTTAAGTCGGAAACTAAACACTCTCTTTCAAGGGAGCGAGAAGGCAGGACGAGGGAGTGGGGGAGGGTGGAACCTCACTGAGCTTTCATTGGTAGAAGATGAGCATGTGATCCTAAGAGAGCTAGGATCTTCCGGAGCACACAGATGTTTCTTCCACTAGTTCATTGTCCGTAGGCCCGGCCCACCTCACCTTTCGGGGGGCTTTGTTCTCTATTAATCTATCTCTTATCATGTAAAATCCATTTTGGAGTAGATTACGTACATACCATACACTGCTAGCCTTCCTGGCAATTTAAGTCACTGAAAAAATACACAGCAGCCAGATTTGTCGGAAAGTTTGCCACCATATAAGGATGAGCGATGGTGTTGAAAGAGAGGTGCTTTCTTGCTTTGGTTCAGCCAGCTGAAAAGTAGGTCTCCCTTTGCAAAATGTAGAGTCCTGACCCCTTGTACGGTCCTGAGTCCTAGGGCACTCAGATGGGAAGGATGGGAGTGAGGAAATAGAGAGCTCTCCAGGCTCCGGGCTCAGCTGTCCCTCCCTCAGGAACTCTAAGCCCTGGGCAGGGGGACACAACCCACGCCCTCCTCCCTTACCCCCTTAGCCTCCGCTAAGGTTTGAGACATTTGCTGAATGCTTACCTTGTGTGGTTAACATTTCCTTTGTGTATCTTTTCTCCCAAACTCAGCCGTATCCCTCACAGCTCATCCCTGTACTCAAGATGAAGATACAGTTCTTGAATGAATGAACAAACCTCTAACTCTCATTCCATGCATTGTCAGTGAAGAGCTGGATCCTTTGGGGATGTTTCTGCAAACTGGTCAATACTGGGGGAAAGGAAAGAAAGAAAAGAAAGAAAGAAAGGAAGGAAGGAAGGAAGGGAGAAAGAAAGAAAGAAAGAAAAGGAAGGAAGGAAGGGAGAAAGAAAGAGAGAAAGAAAGAAAGAAAACATTATTTTTAAATAATAATAAATAAGAAACCCAATAAAGAGGTGTGTTTGTCTTTATGTTCTACTCTGAACCTTTACACTCCGGGTTGGAATATCCCCTCAAAGATCATTCATGAACTATCTAATGACTTGAGATGTTTTAAAAATGTTTTAGCATGGCAAATTTCCAGCAAATACAAGAGAAGAGAGAGCCCCCACAGATCCACCAGTCAGACCACTCAGCTTCAACAAATTCAACTCGCAGCTGATTTTGCATTACTTACACCCCATCTGTTCATTATGCACCCCCCCACCCTGCCCCCAACCAGCGTTATTTCGAAGCAAACAAAACACATCACGTCATTTTATTCCTAAATATAGAGTGTCCCTTAAAAGATAACATCTTGTTTTGAATAATCACTTCTGTGCTGTTATCCAAGTGCTCTGATCTTTGAGGCAGAGCCTGAAGGCTGATGAGCTCCCTTAAGGTATGCTGGGTCAGGTGCCTATTACCATCACGTGGGACTCCATGGGTGCACTAAATCATGGTTCATACCTATCCTACCACTACCCCCCATTTCCCAGTTGCCCACACTCAGGGGGACTGGCTTCTTAAGAGAGGGTTACATGCAGAGACTTGGAAGCCAGACTGGCTTAGAATCCCAGCTCCACCACTTCCTAGTTCTGTGACCTTGGGCAAGACACTCAACCTCTCTGTGCCTCAATATCCTCATCTAAAAGCCAAGATAATTAAGCTCATACAACTCAACAACAAAGAAACAAACAACCCAATTGAAAAATGGGCAGAAAGCCTAAATAGAAATTTCTCCAAAGAAGACATTCAGAGGGCCAACAGGCCCATGAAAAGATGCTCAACATCTCTAATTATTAGAGATTTTGATTTTGAAAATTAAAACTGTAATGAGGGACCACCCCCCACTGGTCAGAATGGCCATCATGAAAAAATACGAATAACAAATGCTAGGGAGAGTGTGGAGAAAAAGGAATCTTCCTACATTGTTGGTGGGAATGCAAATTCATGCAGCCACCATGGAGAACAGTATGGAGTTTCCACAAAAACCTAAAAATAGAGTTGCCATATGATCCAACAACCCCACTCCTGGGCATATATCCAGACAAAACTATAATTCAAAAAGATACATGGACCTCTATGTTCATAGCAGCACTGTTCACAATAGCCAAGACGTGGAAACAGCCTAAATGTCCATCGACAATGAGTGAATAAAGAAGATGTGGCACATATATACAATGGAATACTACTCAGCCATAAAAAGAATGAAATAATTCCATTTGCAGCAACATGGATGGACCTAGAGATTATCGTACTAAGTAAGTCAGAAAGAGAAAGACAAATATCATATGATATCACTTATATGTGGCATCTAAAATATGACACAAATGAACTTATCTGTGAAACAGAAACAGACTCACAGACATAGAGAACAGACTTGTGGTTGCCAAGCGGGGGTAGGGTGGGGGAGGGATGGAGTGGGAGTGTGGGATTAGCAGATGCAAACTATCATATATAGGATGGATAAACAACAAGGTCCTACTGTATTACACAGGGAACTATATTCAATATCCTCTGATAAACCATAATGGAAAAGAATATGGAAAAGAATATCTATATCTGGGGCTTCCCTGGTGGCGCAGTGGTTGAGAGTCCGCCTGCCGAGGCAGGGGACGCGGGTTCGTGCCCCAGTCCGGGAGGATCCCACATGCCGCGGAGCGGCTGGGCCCGTGAGCCGTGGCCGCTGAGCCTGCGCGTCCGGAGCCTGTGCCCCGCAACGGGAGAGGCCACAACAGTGAGAGGCCCGCGTACAGCAAAAAAAAAAAAAAAAAAAAGGAATATCTATATCTATATATATCTGAATCACTTTGCTGTACAGCAGAAATTAACACAGCATTGTAAATCAACTATACTTCAGTAAAATAAATTTAAAAAATAAATTTAAGTTAATTAATAGTACTCACCTCATAGGGTTGTTTTAAGAATTAAACACGTTAAAAATAATGTGAAGCTCTTGGAACAGTACCTGGCACATGGGAAGTACCATGTTAAGTGTCTGATTTTATTATTATTCTTTGCTTAATACATGCACCATTTCCACCAACACCACCTACTCCCTGGATTAACTGACAAACAATAACCCTTCACAGATGTGCAGCAATGTACATATTTCTCAAAGTAATTTCAGACATGTTATCAGGCACGATCTCCCCATAATCTATGAGGGTGCCAGGCCTGGGGTATTCAGAGGAGTTAATACAGAACTGGGGGAAACATTTAGCTACAATTAGCCCTGTTATTGGTGGGGAAAAACTGGAACCAAACCAAAGGACTAACAATAGAGATTGGTTAAATAAAATATAGCACATCTGTATGTTCTCTCATCATAAATGAGGCAAAAGAACATATAATAATATAAAAATTATTCATGCTGAGTTAAGGGAAAAAGGAAAAGTTGCCCCAAAGTATGGAAAGTATGAATACTGTGCGTTATTTTTCCTTTTGGTATATCATGCTTATTAAAAAGACCAGAAAGACAACATCAAAACATTACTGTTTGTTATTTCTCAAGGGAGCAACAAAAAGTCATTTTCCTTCTTTGTGTTTGAATTTTCTGAATGTTCCATAATGAACATGTATGACTTGTTCATTATGGAAAGGTTGTGGTTTAAAAACAGGATCCATAATTGCATAGGCAGGGTGATTCAGTTATATAAAAAAGGTAGATGAAAACAGCAAGATATTAATGGCAGAATTGTGCGTGATTTTTTCCTTTAAATGTTTCAGGTTCTTCCAAATCTTTTGCTCTGAGAGCAGTAAGTTGTTTTGGAGAAGATGGTTCAGATGGGGAAACGGAGGCACGGGAGGCGGACGGGAAGGCTCTCGGGCTCCACGTCCCCCTCCGCCTGCCCTGCCCAAACCAGAGCAGGTGTGTTCAGTTCTCCCCAGTGATGCCTACTTTGGGGTTCATTCCTGACCCCTGACTTAGAGCTCGAGGATGTTGATGACTGTTGCATAATAACAGGGTGCAGCCTCGGAGTCTTTCCTCTCGTTCTTGACCAAGGAGCAGCGAGAAGAAACCACACGAGGAGAGAAGAAATGGGCTGCAGGGCCCTGCGTGTGTTGGGGTGACGTGGGGGAGGCTTGGCACTCCAGAGGCGTCATCTCCACCATCTGCAGGGGCGGGGAGCCAGCCCTCAGCTGGGCCGCTGCAGATTCCAAGTCGCAGCCATCTCCCGGTGGCGGCAGCTGCCAGCTGTGAGGGAGGAGCGAGCCCTGCAGGCAGATGTGTCAACCGGAGATAGCAGTCCACCCAGCCCAGGTATCTGGGGCCTCCCCGGCCCACTTCCCCAACAAATGTGCCTGAAACAAAATAAACAAGAAACAAAAACAAATAGACCCAGGGAACAAAAAAAGAAAAGGGAGAATGAGAGAGAAGCACTCTCTAGATAGAGCAGTTGGAGCTGATGATAGCACAGGTGACAGGCAGTAGGGAGGTGGTGTGGTCCAATGGGCAAAGCTGTGGGTTAGAGCCACAGACCAAGAGTCCCCCACTGCCGGCGACTATATGATCTAAGGCACGTGCCCTTCCCAGGGCAGTGCCCCTTGTGCAAGAGGCAAATGTCACCAAAGGGGTAAGAAGGCATCCTTGCTTCTGGAAGGGGCGTCACTGCTGCACGTCTACCCCAGTACTCACGGGAAGGGGCAGGTGTTTCGGTCTTCCCACCTGTGTTGGGACCCGACTGTCAGGGCAGATTGCTGTCACTGTCAGACTCACTGCTTCCAGGTCTGCAGGGGAGGAAATAGCCCCCAGCTTGGCGATGCCACACAGGGAGGCTCAGGCTGGGTGGGCAGACCTGTCCTGGTCCTATGTGTGATGAGAGAGCCAGGCCTGGGCTGTCTTCCATGCAGTCAGCTCTGAGACACTCAGTAGCCACGTCCGCCCTCCAGCAGCCCACACTGCCAGGTGGACCTTCGCCTATCTGTCCATTGGCCTCAGAGTAAAGTGGGCTTGGGGGACTTTTCCCCAGGTGGAATGGAAGAAAAAAGTATCAGTGGCCTATTGCCATTAAAACTCTACATATGGTCCTGGCAGCTTTCGAGAGACCCCCTGTCTGTTTGAAGGTGGTTACTTACCTGTTTTAGACAAGAAAGGTTTCTAGCAGTGATTTCAACACAAGAATATGGAAGGAAAGCAACTCTGACAATTTGAATAATAGGAAAGATTCATTCTCCCTTACTCCCTAGCTTCCCAAGTTCATAGTTGCTATTAAACCCACCAAATCCTTCCACTGGCATCTGTTTGGCTTTGCAATTTGATTCAGGTTTAGGGTGCATCCCTCTGGGCCTGGCACCAGGCAAGGTGTGGAAGAGGATGCAACAAAAGAGTGAGATGTGGTCCTGGGGTCCACAATCCAGAGGGGGAGACAAAAGTCACATCCTGGGCTGAAACTGACCAGGATAGATCAGACAACAGGTTCTGAACCATATCATGTGAAAAAGTCCATGAGGACACTCATCCCAAATTACCACGAACCCCAAACAAAACACAGAGACCAAATCCTAAAATGTACCCCCTGTATGTTAGTACCAGTCTGGGCTGTAAAAGAACACATTGTAGTGGCGCTTCTCTGCCTTGGAAAACAGGAGTTGCAGGATGACAGCTCAGCAACCACACCTGGGCATTCTGTGTGCACGTCAATGCCCATCTACAAGCAATAGCAGCTGGCCTTTAAAAAAAAGTATCTGTCAGTGTTTATATATATTTTACCCTGAGGATAACATAAAGAAGATATTTAGGGCTTCCCTGGTGGCGCAGTGGTTAAGAATCCGCCTGCCAATGCAGTGGACACGAATTCGAGCCCTGGTCCGGGAAGATCCCACATGCTGTGGAGCAACTGAGCCTGTCCACCACAACTACTAAGCCCATGCGCCACAACTACTGAAGCCTGCACACCTAGAGCCCGTGCTCTGCAACAAGAGAAGCCACCACAGTGAGAAGCCTGCGCACCGCAACGAAGAGTAGCCCCTGCTCACCGCAACTGGAGAAAGCCTGCGTGCAGCAACGAAGACCCAACGCAGCCAAAAATAAATAAAAATAAATTTATTTTAAAAAAAAGAAGATATTTAATGGGACCCCAAATTTACTTCAACAGCATGCAAGCTGTTTATGGCAGGATCCTACTGCAGGTCTCAGATACACCCCACATGTCTACCTCTCATTTGATCATTTCTTTCTCTCTTTTAAGGTCTGTTTCAAGCCTCACATCTACTCTTCAGTGATGTCTCCAACTGCTCTTCCAATTCCATGTCAGAATTATTAGAACAGAAGTAGTTGATTTATATTCTATGTTTTATATTTAGGTTGCTACGGTTGTTCTGGAGGGTAGAGCAGATGATACTTCTTTGAGACCCACCATGGTGCCTCCACAAAGCTGACAATCCTGTCACAAGGAAATAATGGTAAAGACCACTCTAAGTATCTAGTGATTGTCCATGTCCTCAACTCACTATTCAGTAAGCACCAGTGAATACTTACTAGCTGCTTTTTTGGAAAGCAAGCTGGTTAATACCTAATGATAGCATTGTTACTGAGTCCAAGCTCGTACTACGCACCCCAGGATAGGACAATAAACTGAGAGACAAGTTGCTGAGGCAAGGAGTAGAGACTTTACTAGGAAAGCCAGTAGACGGAGAAGATGGTGGACTAGTGTCCCAAAGAACTATCTTCTCCGAATTAGAATTCAGGCTTCCTCTATACTAAAAGGGGAGGGGGTAAAGTCCCGGTTCCAGCCAGACTTTGGTGGGAATGTGCTAGTTTCTTCTTTCTTGTAGTCATTCACTGGTGGGTCTGGTCAGGATGTTTTCTGCGGGCTAAACAAAGGTATTTTAGCTTAATGCTCATTACCTGGGAGACAGAGTTCCCAGAGACGGGCCATTATGTATAATGTAAGCTTTTAGGCAACATTCCTTTACTGATTAACTTGTAATAGGATACAAAATTTCTTCCCTATTACGGCATGACTTGCACCTTAGCCTGTGCTGATTAGATTTTTGTATTATATTGTTCAAGCCCATGTTCATCAGCAAAAGGATTACAATCAACACAGTCATTATTCCAGATAGTATAGTCGGTGATAATTCCAATCGGATAATATATGTGTGATAAACATCATCTTTGTGAATAACAATTACACAAAAAGCACAAACACATCCAAGACATACTGAAAAGCTGAAATCCACCTGCTACCTCCTTCTCAGAGAATAATATTAGCAAACCATGAATTTTCTTTTTAGTTACACATCTGGTCCCAAAGCTAATGGTTTGTGCGTTTGCCTTGTTATAAGATCTAGAATTATCAGCTAGTTATATCATGCATATGATAAATTACTGCCCCAAAGATACATATTTCTAAGTAGACACCTCCATTCCAGACAGAACTGAACAAATAATTCTTCACCAGGATGGAAGTGAACACACAAGTAAGAGCAATTAACTTGCTAATTCTTTCCTCCTTGCTTAGTATATTAGTCTTTGTGTCCTATATACTAAAGTATACTTCCTTCCTAGATGCACTGAGGGGAGGGCAGTCTGCATTAGTAGAAGTCTGATATAGAGATTTTAAAACTTACTTTCAAATACGTAAACAAAAGTTCCATATCACCAATATAAAATTAGACCTTGCCAAGTCTGGTCGGGTATAGTTTTGGCTTTAATCACTAACTTAAAATGATTTTTAATCCAAATATCCAAGAACCAGCCAAGAGAAGCAATCATGGTTTCTGCTTACAGTGAATTACCATAAATTATTTATATCTGAAAAGATACATTTTAAATGCTTTAGTTTATTCTCATAAGTGGGTAAATACCATTTGTATAAGCTTCCTGTAGCTGCTATAACAAATTACCACATGTTGGTGGCTTAAAACAACCCAAATTGATTCTCTTACTGGAGTTCTGGAGACCAGGAGTCTGAAGTCAGTTTCACTGGACCAAAATCAAAATGTTCACCTGGAGGAGTCCTGGAGGCTTTGGAATGTTTCCTCCAGGTGAGCTTCTGGAGGCTACCTGTGTTCGTCTCCTGAACCCTTCCCCCCACCACACACACACACACCCTGTTGCTCCCATCCTCATATCTCCTGCTTCGCCTTTTACTTTCTTGCCTCTGTCTTTAAGGACCCTTGTGATTATATTTAGGGCCACCTGGATAATCCAAGCTAATCTCCCCATCTCAAGGTCCTTCACTGATCACACCTGCAAGTCCCTAGTCCCCTATAAAGTAGCATCCATAGGTTCCGGGAATTAGGGCATGGATCTCTTTGGGGAGCCATTATTCAGCCTACCACAGTCCTTATCTCACCTTGTCTATACTGTGATTTATAGGGACCTTCTTTCAGAGGTGGAACAAAGATGGACTTCTGATTGTGGAGCCATAATTGCAGTCTGAGCGTCACGCCCTGGTATTGAAGACAGGGCTGGATCGGCAGTGAAAAGACGAGTTTGAATCTCGCTCTGCCACCGCTGCTGTAGGATGGCGGGGGAAGCAACCACGCTGTGAGCTGCGTGTGTTCCTACCCAGATGCCCTGAAGGAAAGGCAGCCTCCAGTTCGGGTCAGTCCCCTCATCTCCAAACCTGGAGGTGCCTCATCGCGGTCACTCCTCCACACTCAAACACCATTTCTTGCTCCTAAGAAAAAGGCTTAGAAATGCCTCATTTGGAGCCTTTCTGCTCTCCGGGCACCCTGCGGTACCCTGGAAATGAAAGGATCAGAAGCAACCAGCTTACTTTTCCTTGACCGCCCAAGAACTAAGGGGAAATCTACACCAGGCTGACGCTCTCTCGGGCTTTGTCAGATACAAAAGGATGGAGCAGTAGATGCGCCCCCCATCTCCCCTCCCTGGGCCCTCACTGGAATCATTCTTGAGTGTTAGTCCTATTCTTAATAACAAAGCCATTTTCTTCTAAGGGTCAAATCTTGTGATTTTCTTTTCTGACTTTGCTCCAGCTTTTTTCTGGGATGGCCCTCATCCCTGGCCCTCAGTGTCCCCACCTTTTAATTAAGTGGGGTGCACTCGGGTGATCAGAGATGAGTGGGATTGCGTACTTGCAGCCTTCCGGTGCAACACGCTCATTTTGCAGATAAGGAGACCGAGGCTCAGAGAAGGGAAGTGGCTTGGCAGGGGTCAGCCAGGGGTTGTGTGTGAATTTCTCTGTGTTTTTATCCTGTCTCCTCAGTAACTCCAGGGCAGGGGCTATGGCTTTCCTGCCTTTTGAGTCCCTCCAGGGGCCCAGGCCCGGATTGGGGTTTGTAGACACTTGCTGATTGGGAGGACTGATGGATGGAACACAGGGCTGGTTGTGGAGAAGTTGTCAAGAGTGAGCCAGACTGCGAAGCTGGCCCTCGTGGGCAGGAGTGGCTGAGGCAGGAGCCCTGGGGAGCCTCCCACCAGCGGGGTGACGGTGTGGACAACTTTCCTGACTTTTCTAAGCCTCCATTCCTCTAACCAGAAGATGCAGATGGTAATTCTTACTCCACGTGGTTGGAAGAGTTAATAAGGTTTAATAAGTTTGATACACTCAATAGATACTAGCTTATTTTTGTTGCGGTTCTTATCATCGTAATTAGGTAGGGGCAAAGGCAGGGTCACTGGGGGGAGGTGCAGAAACGATGCAAATGTAATAGAAAGACGTGGCAAAGCACAGGGAAAGCAGTCCTTTGCTTCAGCTCCTGAGACTGGGGAGCCTGGCAGGACTGTAGAAAGCGCCGGTGAGTCAGATAGAGAAGGGAGGGGAGTGGGGAGAGATAGAGAACTCCAGGTCCGGGTGCTCAGAAGACCTCAGGCTCGTACACCTGTAAT
Source organism: Physeter macrocephalus (assembly GCF_002837175.3). NCBI lineage: Eukaryota > Metazoa > Chordata > Mammalia > Artiodactyla > Physeteridae > Physeter > Physeter macrocephalus. Next base: position 93,817,745 of record NC_041222.1, on the reverse strand, counting down.
TAATCAGTGGGCATCCCCAGCCCCGGCACTAAAATGGGTGGGGCCACCCCTCCTTGCTTCCACCCACATCCTTAGCAGCCCATGATCCTCCTGGACAACTCTGACCTGTGTTGACCTGGTTTCACCTGCAAACAGAGGGGTGCAACCCAGGGCAGGGGTCCCACTCAACGGGATATCCCCCCCTAGAAATGGAAATTTCCCCGGCAGCCGGGTCCTCCAGCACCCCAGCCTGTCACTCGCTGCCAACTCCACCAAGATGCTTGGGAGAATGGGAGCCACACGGAGGCCTAGCTGGGCTCCATGGAAACAAGACAGGCCAAGCGTACAGCTGGGTGGGCCACTCTACTAGGTGGACATGGAAGGGATGCGGACAAAGCTGGGGGCGGAATTCCTCTCTCTGGAAAACTGGTGGCAGAGAGATGGATTGGTTGCAAGGCACTTTTGAGGAAATCTCATCTCCTAGATCAAAATGTAGGGACTAATGCCTAGGTTAGCTAAGAGAATGGTTTCCAGCAGTGTGGCCCTGATGACATGTGAGGTTGGTGTGTGTGTGTTTCTTCCAATTCCTGAAATGGGGCCCTCTCCCAGGTGGCAGTCCTATGAGTAATCACAGTGTGATTCTGTTCTCAATGAACCTCTGCTTATCCCTGAAAAAGTGTCACCTGGTAATTAAGCAGTGACACAATTATCAAACCAGAGAGATCTGCCATTTTATTGGAGACAGAATAAAGAGGGAAACGAGTAAGAGTAAGGAAATTGGCTCTGGAATCCGGAAGACTTGGGTCTGAGTTCCAACTGTACCACTGTCTTATACAAGCTTTGTTTCTTTTCTGGGACTCGGTTTCCTCATCTGTGAAATGGGGATAACAACCTTTCTTCTCCCCCGTGGCTGCAGTGAATGTCAGGTGAGGTATTTGTTTGCAAAGATGCTTGGTAAACTGTAAACTGCTGTACGCTTGCAGGAGGTGGTTATGGCCAGCTGTCCCTCAAAGTTCCTTTCAGGGAGTTTTGAAGTTGGGAGGGGAGTTCTCAGCTGTGCCTCAGGTAATAGAGCTCTGGACCTCACCCGCCAACCATAGTGCTTTTGGAGAGTATGTGTGCACTCCAGTCTCCAGCCAGTGCAGCCCTTCTTTTTTGTTTTTTCTTTTTTTTCTTTTTATTTAGACTGCGCTGGGTCTTAGTTGCGGCACACAGGACCTTCATTGTGGCATGCGGGATCTTTTTTCTTAGTTGCAGCACGCGGACTTCTTAGCTGCGGCATGCGTGTGGGATCTTAGTTCCCCGACCAGGGATCGCAACCAGGCCCCCTGCATTGGGAGCGTGGAGTCTTCCCCACTGGACCGCCAGGGAAGTCCCTGCAGCCCTTCTTAATTAAACAGGTGTATGCTTGGTTAAAATTAAACAGGTGGGGCTCCCCTGGTGGCGCAGTGGTTGAGAGTCTGCCTGCCGATGCAGGGGACACGAGTTCGTGCCCCGGTCCAGGAAGATCCCACATGCCGCGGAGCGGCTGGGCCCGTGAGCCATGGCCGCTGGGCCTGCGCGTCCGGAGCCTGTGCTCCGCAACGGGAGAGGCCACAACAGTGAGAGGCCCGCGTACCGCAAAAAAAAATTAAACAGGGGTATCCTCCGACTGATGGAAATCAAGCCCTTCCATTGAATCAGTGCAGTCCTGCTGGAAACTGCCCCTCTGAGAAGGCGGGGGTTTGGAGCTTCTGACGGTTTGGCCGTGTGCTGGCCACCAGGCCACCCAGTCATTCCGAGGACCCATCCTTTTTCCGGGGGCCCTCCTCCCACCTGGCGGCCCGCAGCATTCAGGAATCCCCAGATATGGGAGCAAAATAAGATAACGATTCTACTAGCCTCTGGAAGCTTCTGTGTTGGATGGTGGTGAAGGTGGCAGAAGGGAAATGTGTGTGTGGAGGGGAGAGAGGGAGAGAAACTTTGGGGCAGGAAGAGGACGGGGAGGGGAGGGGAGGGGAGGGCAAGGAGGGGGCTCATTCAGTTCTTGATTCAAAGATGCTGTTTGAGAGATGACTCTGTGTAGGTTCTGTGGTGGATAAGGAGGCTGCAGAGAGAGGAAGGAAGAGGGAAAATGAGAAGGGGAAGGAGGGAAAAGCGCTGGAAAGGGAGGCTGTTTGAGAGACTATTCAGAGCTGTAGATTCCAGGCAGGCGGGAAGGCAGGCGATGCTTCCCCCAGAGAAATGAGAAACCCTGTCGGAACCCCTCCAGTCCTTTTACCCTCCTGGATTCCTTACAGCAATTAAAGGAGCTTTTGCCTGAAAAGCAGCAGCAGCCCGTCCAGGTTCGTCACCCTTAGTAGGTGCTCAGAAAAGAGTAGCAGAATCCCAGGGTGGTTCCCGCCTCAGCTCTCCAAAGGAAGCTGGGTCTGGGTCTGACCAAGTTTTATAGTCTTGAAGCCCAGGGGGAGTGGAGGATCCTGGCTTCCCTTATAGCTCCCTGAGGGCCTGGCCTGGGGCCACCCTAGGACACCAAATGCTTCCAACTCTTGGGGACCACTTCCTATAGCCTCAGGCGTATAATTTGCACACAGACTCTGCAAAAATGGCAGATAACACAATCCATTTCAGTTATTTAACAGCAAAATATCCTTCTCTAAGAAATATGCAGGGCACGTTTAGGCCTTGCTTCGGCCATTCTCAGACCCCTGCTAGGAGTCTAGGGGAAGTCACTTTAGACAACTCACCTTTATTGCATATATCTTGTCTGCCAGGCAGTGTGTTTGTTGGGTGCTAGAATACAATTCATTCCCCATGCTTCAGAGCTCTCGTTCTCTTAGACGAGAATAAAATCATAATTGTTTTACAGATGAAGAAACTGAAGCCATATGTGCTGTCATTCAAGCAGCCATTTGCTGGGAATTCCTTGGAGGTCCAGTGGTTAGAATTCATCACTTCCACTGTAGGGGGCACGGGTTTTATCCCCGGTCGGGGAACTACGATCCCTCAAGCCGTGTGGCATGGCTGGAAAAACAAATGGGAAACATTCATTTGTTCTTTCCTTCCATCATTTATTCAGAGAGCTTTTACTGAGTCACATGAGGTGCCAGGCCCTGTACTGGGCACTGTAGGCTGATACAGAGAAAAGTCAGGCACTTTCTTACCCACGACGTGACACCTACATAGGCAGCCACAAATCTATGCAACTTCAGGAGTTTATATTTTGGTTGTGCACTGGAGCCTTATGACTTTTATCTATATAGCTTCAGTTTCATCATATAAATGCCATTGGGGGAGGGCAGTAATGGGAACCTATGATACACACACACACACACACACACACACACACACACACACACACAGGTTACTGAAATTGCTGCCTCACATCTCAGGAAGTTGGAGAAAGAAGGATGCTTGGAGAAGGACATAAGAAAAGAAAGCCAAAAAAAAAAAAAAAACCAAAACAGGGTAGAGGCAAATGTCGTAAATTGTTGATTGAAAAATTTCCTTTTAGAATCACTTGTTTATGTGGTTTGGGAAACTTGTGTTTTACTAAGTACAATTTGGTTTTGCTTTGAAACTCCAAAATTAAAAAGAATTGAGCGTCAGACAAAACAAACACACACACAAAAAGAAAGCCATCGCCAGCTGAAATAGTGGGGTGGCCCCTGCAGGAGGAGGGCGGACAGTATGGCTTAGAGCACAGGCTGGGCATTCAACCTACATCAAGACGGTGGGTAAGAGCACGAACTGGGAATAGTCAACAGTAAATGGATCTACCATTTAGTAGTTGTGTGAGCTTGAGAAAATGGCTTAATCTCTCCAAATCTCCTGATCTGTAACGTGAGGATAACTGTATGTATCTCAAGGTGGTACAGACCTCATTGTGAGGATTCACAGAAAAGCTCTACATAATAGGACTGGTGCGTCGGAGGGACTTGATAAGATATTATCATCCACCAGCATCACCATCGTTACCAAAAGTGCCCCATGGAGTAGAAATAGGAGAGGGTGACAGTGATGGAAGTGAGGATTTTTCTGGTTGGAGCAGGCAGGGTAATGAGTGACAGAAGGCCCCCTCCGTATCTCTCTGAGGATTTCAAGCAGCCACAGGAGAGACCCACGTCCAGGGCTAGACCTTCAGGGCCCAGGCTGCGTCTGGCTGGGAGGGAGTGTGTTCCATCTGACAACGAGCCACTGGGGCCAGGGAGCCCCTGCTCTGGGGGTGGAGCCCTGGGGCCCTTGAATAAGGACAGCAGATTATCGTTCTTGTCTCCACCCAACCCTGGGAGCCTCCCAGAAAGAGATAAGCTCAGCTCATCAGTCTCCCTGCCCTAGAGCAACTACTTTTTACTTTAAAATAATTATACTTTTTTTTTTTTTTACTATTTACACAAATAATAAATGCTTATATTTGGAAAGCGTATAAAAGTCAAAATAACATTTACAATTACCCTGAGTCTCACCACTGGCAACAATCACCTCCTGTATTCTAGATAATTAGTGCATTTTTTGGGGCCTTGTAAAAAATAATACGGTTGTAATAAGAATATAATTTTATTCTACTGTCTCGCTGAACATTACTTCATAATCTTTTGTTATTATAGACTTTATACACACAATTTAAAAAGTCTGCCTTTGATTTCAGTTAGATGATGTGTTCTTAACTAATCATTCCTATATTGTTAGACTGTTTCCAATTTTACACTATTATAAAAAACATCACATTAACATCTTTGTATGCAGTATATTCTGTCATTTAGATTATTTCCTTAGACTGAATACCCAAAATGGAATTCATATCGTTAAAGAGCATAAACATTTATGACTTTTTATACATATATTAGGTATCTCAAAACGCTTTCTAGTTTTATTCTTCCAGAATATGTAATGTATACTCATATAAAAATGTTAAAATGTACAGCTATGTAAAATGAATGGAAAAAATAATTAATAATCCTAACATCCAAAATAACCTCTTTTGACAATTTCATATGCTTCCTTCCACATTGTTCTGGGATCATTTTATACATATAAATAATATTTTTCACTTATTGTCACTTATTTCTTCACATCTTTAAGAATCCTTCTAAAACATCATTTTTAATTACTGCAAAATGGCCCATTTTTCAAAACAGCCTATTGTGTCTATATCATAGTCTATATTTTATTGGTGGCTATTGGGAATTTCCCCCCAATGCTTCACTGTTGTAAATGACAATAAAGCAGATGCTAAAAGGCCACTACATTCATGAGAAGGACCCCATCCCAGTGGGAGTCACAGAAGTATAGACTCGAGAAATCTATTGTACCTCAAGAGATTCACTCATCCAGCACCCTGTAACTAGATTCAAAATCACTTAATCCCCATTTTACAGATGAGGTACACTGCATTCAAGAGAATTTGACTGGGTTATATAAGTTCATAGATCTAGTAAGTACCAAAGATAAGAACTAAAACCTAGAAACCTAAAAGCCTTGGGTCCAATGCTGCTTCCACATGTGAATCAACTGGATTGTTTTCTATTCTGAAACATTCTTGTTTTCTGCGTATTTGAGAACTAAGTGTACAAGAGATGATAATATGCTAAGGAATGCCTAAAGAGGATTGATCTTTTATTCATATCAGCCTGAGGGAAGGTCTCTATTGGTGTGTCACAGGTCTCTACCCTTGACTCTATCCTGCCCAATGTTTTGATGACGGTGGATAAAGCAGACTTATAAACATTTCAGGTAACGTATAATTAATATGCTGAATGACAAAAGCAAGATTCCAAACTCAATGGATCTCAAGGATGGACCAAAACTCCTCCTAGTAGGAAGAAGTATGAAGATTTCCTTTCTATCCAAGAAATTTAAAAAAAAAAAAAGGAAAGAAAAAACTATACCCAGAAAGGAGAAAAAGATGACCTAATAGCATGTCTATGAAAAAAAAAATTGAAAATGCAGTTAAATCCCCCCACTTAGTGCTGGTCAACAATATAATAATATAGGGAACCACCAAGTTGCACAACTCCAGGGGGCACTATTTACATGTACTTCAATAGGACAGCCTTGGATATGGCTGCCCAAGACCTGCAATGATTTTTGGCTGTATTAATAGAACTGTAGGGTTGTTAATTTTTTTTTTCATGATACGTGTTAAAGGTGATAAGGCACACTTTATGTAAGGGAGACTAATACAGTGGGGTTTTGTAGTGAGGGGGAGAGAGATTGGGCTCAACTCTGAATACAGCAAGTGGAGATTTATAGCCAAGGAGCAGTGTCAGAGGATGGAAAATGACTAAGAAGGAACATCAGGGGTAAGGGGGATTCGGGCTAAAACAACTCAACAAAATTTTTGCTAAAGGCAGGCCAGGGTGGTAAGATATTGAGTGTGGAATTTGCTCAGAAATCAAGGATGGGGGATTGTCGCTAAACTGACACAGCAGAATTCTTGCTAAAACTAGACTAAGCAGAGATGAACAAGGAAGCCCAAAAGTCAGGGCCTGGTTGAGAAGAGGGTTCAGAGAAGCCAGACTAGAATTAGATCAAGGAGTGAATCTTTGTCAGGGTCTGAAGTAATTACGCTCATATGGGCCTCCAAACAGGGCCATATTTTTAGAGGAATAGTGACCAACTTGAGGGCACTGGGAGAAAGGTGAGCTGGATGATAAAAGGTCTGGGAAACATGTCATGATTATCTTTCAAAAGACATTTATTGAGTACCTACTATGTGCCCATTGAACAGTACAGACAACAAAAACTAAATTCCTGTCTCAAAGAACTTTACATTCTGTTGTGAATGTTAAAAAAGACTGAAAATAAGCTAGTATATAAAAAAAAATAAGCAAGATAATTATAGTACGATAAACACTGAAAGAAAGGGGGGAGGGTGGAGATCTGGATATAATCCCAAGAGCAATTAGTGAGGTAGAGGAAAATCAAGTGTTTGGGGTGCCACAGAAACAGAGGGGAAAGGTTGACTGTGTGGAGGCTGCTGGGAGGAAAAGGAAGATGAGAACAGAGAAGTAACCACAAAATTCGGCAAGATGGATGTCATTTGTTACCAGAACACAAGAGCAGCTTCCACCAGAGTGCTGAAAATGGAAACCCACAAGTTTTGCCATGAACAGGGAGCAGAGAATGGAATGATATATACATAGAGTCAAGGAAGGATACGCAGTTGACCCTTGAACCACATGGGTTTGAACTGTGCGGGTCCAATTATACAGGTTACTTTTCAATAGTAAATATTACAGTACTACACAATCCACAGTTGGTTGAATCCGTGCATGTGGAACCACAGATATGGAGGAACTGAGGATACCAAGCACGGATTTTCAGTTATACTCAGATTTTTTAATGCAAAGATGGTCCACACCCCTAACCCCCATGTTGTTCAAGGGTCAACTGTATTTTAAAAGATGGAAGGTATTAGGACACAATTATGTGCTGATGGGAAGGATCCAATAGAGGAAGGGCAAGTGATGATCAGGAGAGAGAGAAGGTGATAAACGCAGGCATATCATCTTTGAGATGGCCAGTGGAGATGGGTCCAGAGCACAGGTGGAGGACCTGGCCTTTGATTGGAGCAGAGAGATTTAAAATGCTTATAAGGGCAGCATTGTAACTGGAAAGAAAACAGAAAATATGAGTTCAACTCCTGGTAGGTTTGTAGACTTGGTGATGGGAAGATGTCAAATGCTTCCACTTCCCTAACAAAGTATGAGACCAAAGTTGGGTGGAGCAGAACACAGATTTGGGAAGAGAGGAAAGATATGGAATAACTGCCTTGGAAAATGAGAATTCATATTGACTGGGGGAACGTAGCAGGATTGCTGGGCAGAGTAGAGTGCCCATCTGAGGTTTGTGCGAGCCTCAGCCATCGGCTCTGGCTACGTTAAGTAACAAATCTATTGGAAGAATGGAGAGAGTTCACATGGCTGTAGGAAAAGCTGAAGGACCAGAGTACCAGGGACTAGCTTAGCCCTGGGGATCTCTATAGCAGGAATACATGGACGGCAGTTGTAGAATGCAGCTGCTGTTCGGATGCATAAGTTCCATCCCCCGACGTTGAAATTCCAAGGAGAGAGCATCTGATTGGCCAGATGGAGGCAAAGAACAATGATTTAATTGAAAGTGTCACCAAGACGGTATTCGTGAGGGATACTTCATCCAGCAAATCTGTGACGTTATTACTCAAAGAAGAGGGAAAGGATACTGGACAGACAAAAACCAGAGGACTACCATGTGCTCATGAATTCAAGTGAAACCAGTCAGTAGGACTGTGCGTTTTCTCTAGCAACATTCAGCCTCTTTGGGGCAAGCTCAGAGAAAGTGGGCCATTAGGATTGAGCTAAGTAAACATTGTGGGATAGGAGCTTATTATAGTAATTAGACCTTACACAATCATAGGAGGAGCTGGGAAAGAAAAGTCCAAATTTGGAGCTGAAAGATCAGAGGAAAGCCACTAACCAGCTCTGGCACTGGTGAACAATTTGCAGGATTTGCAGGAATGCTGTAAGCTAGTCACATCCAGCTGCTGCAACAGGATCACAAAGGGGGCTAGGACAGAAGTCTGCACGGTTGTTGGTTCCCCATGGCTACTGCCTCTGTGAGTTCACACCTAAGTGTCCGGGGTGGGCTTGGGGTCACTGTTGGACAGCAGGGCCAGCAGTTGGGAAGAGAGACCCAGAGAGAACCTCCGGCACTTCTGTGTCTGACTCTAAACAACCACCTTCAGGGTGTTATGACTGCTGTTTCCCTCTGCCTCCTAAATCTTACACGACTTTGCTTTTGGCCAACTTGAACCCTGGACTACTCAGAGAAAGGGATTCTGGGAAACACAGTTCCCAGTGTAAATGAATCATCAATATAAAAATACAACCTGGGGCTTCCCTGGTGGCGCAGTGGTTGAGAGTCCGCCCACCGATGCAGGGGACACGGGTTTGTGCCCCGGTCCGGGAAGATCCCACATGCCGCGGAGCGGCTAGGCCCGTGAGCCAAGGCCGCTGAGCCTGCGCGTCCGGAGCCTGTGCTCCGCAATGGGAGAGGCCGCGACAGTGAGAGGCCCGGCGTACCGCAAAAAAAAAAAAAAAAAAAATACAGCATGATAAGGATAATAGAAAACAAGACAGATAAAGGGATTTAGGGTATTTTGAGGGGAGTGACTATCATCATGGACCATAAGATCCAGAATATGCGGATCACATGAATTGGCTGTGAGAAGGTCAAAGAATTTTTGACTGGAGGTACGAGAGTAAGCGAGCAGTAAGGATAAAAGGTGATAGAAAGTGGGATATGAATCTGAGGTTTGGGATGTGTTCTGATTACCGGTGATTAGGAGGTCTCAGGTGGCTGCGGTGTTGGAGACCCATGAGCTGGAAGAATCATTCATGTGGATGCTGAGGTTGCTGAGAGAATGGTGGCCAGGAGGGGACCAAAGAGAAAGTCCACGAGCCTGGAGCTGAAGTCCCAGTGAGTGCACGGCAGTGACCAGCAGGTTGTCAGGTACAGCAGTTAGGACAGGTGGAGACCGAGCTTCAAAGAACTGAAGAGTTTGAAGTAGAAGGAAGAGAAGTGACTTTAAAATGGCAACAGAGAGCAAGGAGGGCTCCTACTCACTTCATGTCCTGAGCTACCTGAAGGGGAGGGGGGAAAATCAACTGTCCTTTTTTTTTTTTTTTTTTTTTTTTTTTAAATTTATTTTTATTTTTGTCTGTGTTGTGTCTTCATTGCTGTGCGCAGGCCTTCTCTAGTTGTGGCGAGCGGGGGCTACCCTTAGTTGCGGTGCGTGGGTTTCTCATCGCGGTGGCTTCTCTTCTTGAGGAGCACGGGCTCTAGGCACGCGGGCTTCAGTAGTTGTGGCTCGTGCACTCAGTAGCTGTGGCTCACGGGCTCCAGAGCACAGGCTCAGTAGTCGTGGCGCACAGGCTTAGTTGCTCCGCAGCATGTGGGATCTTCCCGGACCAGGGCTCGAACCCGTGTCCCCTGCATTGGCAGGCGGACTCTCAACCACTGCGCCACCAGGGAAGCCCCTCCACTGTCTTCTGAGAGCACAGTGGGTGTTTGGGGGGACCAGGGACCCGAGGGAGCGCCAGATTTCACCCAGTGAAAGGAGCTGGGAGGTGCATTCAGGGAAGAGGTGAGAATACAGGGGAATGTGCTGCCCACTCAGTGTGTGTTCCTAGAGGGCGCAATGAAATGTCCCCCAGAGGGGAGAGGTGGGAGGGTGAGTCAGGTTAGGGATTATATTAGGACTTTTCAGCTGCAAATGTCAGAGATCCAACTCAAACCAGATTAAGCAGAAGTAAAGAGAATGTATTTGCTCATATACAGGCTTACCTCAGAGATATTACGGATTCCGTTCCAGGCCACTGCAATAAAGTGAATATTGCAAGTCACATGAATTTTTTGGTTTCCAGTGTCTATAAAAGTTGTGTTTATACAGTATGTAAACTGTATAGTGCACAGTATTTATACACTACTGTAGTCTAAGTGTGCAATAATATTGTCTAAAAAGATGTACACACTTTAATTAAAAATACTTTATTACTAAAAAATACTAACCATCATCTGAGTCATAATCTTTGTGCGGGTGGAGGGTCTTGCTTCGATGTTGGTGGCTGCTCACTGATCAGGGTAGTAATTACTGAAGGATGAGGTGGCTGTGACGATTTCTTAAAATAAGACAACATTGAAGTTTGCCACATCAATTGACTGTTCCTTTTACAAACAATTTCTCTGTAGCATGCAATGCTGTTTGATAGCATTTTCCCACAATTCTTTTAAAATTGGAGTCAATCCTCTCAAACCCTGCTGCCGCTTAATCAACTAAGTTTATGTAATATTCTCAGTTCTTTGTTGTCATTTCAACCATCTTCACAGCATCTTCCCCAGTAGGAGATTCTACCTCAAGAAACCACTAGCTTTGCTCATCCATAAGAAGCAACTCCTCATCCATTAGAGTTTTATCCTGAGATTGCAGCAATTCAGTCCCATCTTCAGGCTCCACTTCTAATTCTAGTTCTCTTGCTATTTCCACCACATCTGCAGTTACTTCCTCCACTGAAGTCTTGAACCCCTCAAAGTCATCCATGAGGTTTGGAATCAGCTTCTTCCAAACTCCTGTTAATGTTGATATTTTGACCTCTCCCCCTGAATCATGATGTTCTTAATGGCATCTAGAGTGGCAAGTCCTTTCTAGAAGGTTTCAATTGCCTTTGCCCATATCCATCAAAGGAATCATTATCTATGGCAGCTAGAGCCTTACAAAATGTATTTCTTTTTTTTTTTTTTTTTTTTTTTGTGGTATGCGGGCCTCCCCTTGCTGCGGCCTCTCCCGTTGCGGAGCACAGGCTCCGGACGCACAGGCTCAGCGGCCGTGGCTCACGGGCCCAGCCGCTCAGCGGCATGTGGGATCCTCCCGGACCGGGGCACAAACCCGTGTCCCCTGCATCGGCAGGTGGACTCTCAACCACTGCGCCACCAGGGAAGCCCCAGCCTGTCCTTTGAAGCTTAGAAGCCAGGTACTGACTTCTCTTCTCTAGCTATGAAAGTCCTAGATGACACCTTCTCCCAATATGAGGCTGTTTCATCAACACTGAAAAGCTGTTGTCTAGCATAGCCGCCTTCGTGAATGATCTTAGCTAGATCTTCTGGATAACTTGCTGCAGCTTCTACATCCGCTCTTGCTGCTTCCCCTTGCGCTTCTATGTTATGGAGATGGCTTCTTTCCTTCAACGTCATGAGCCAACCTCTGCTAGCTTCAAACTTTTCTTCTGCAGCTTCCTTACTTCTCTCAGCCTTCATCAAATTGTAGAGAATTAGGGCCTTGCTCTAGATTAGTCTCTGGCTTAAGTGAATGTCATGGTTTGTTTGATCTTCTATCCAGACCACTGAAACTTTCTCCATATCAGCAGTAAGGTTGTTTTGCTCTCTTCTTCATATGTTCCCTGGAATAGCCCCTTTCATTTCCTTCAAGGACTTTTCCTTTGCATTCACAACTTGGCTCACTGTTTGGCAGAGAGGCCTAGCTTTTTTCCTATCTCGCCTGTCAATATGCCTTCCTCACTATGCTTCCTCATTTCTAGCTTTTTATTTAAAGAGACATGCGACTCCTCCTTTCCCTTCAACACTTGGAGGCCGCTGTAGGGTTACCAACTGGCCTAATTTCAATGTAGTTGTGTCTTAGGGAATAGGAAGGCCTGGGCGGTGGGGTGAGAGAGAGAGGGAAGGAGGAGAAGAAAAGAGAAGAGAAGAAAGAGAGAGATACGGGGGAACAGCCAGTCGGTGGAGCAGTCAGCACACACTCAGCATGTATTGATTAAGTTCGCTGCCTTAGGTGAGTGTGATGCTCCCTTTCCATCTCTCTGCTCCTCTCTCCTCTCTAGGCTCTGCGCTCAGGCGGCCTCTCCCCACCCAACATCAGCTGGCTGCCCAACAGCTAGAGGTGGCTATCGTCCTCAGTGCCTCCTTTTTCCCTTCCACCCCAGTGAAACCCCAACCTGACCCATCCACTGTGGTTAGTGTGGTGGTGTCTCTAAGCGGCCACGGTCCTGGGTCCACCCCTGGTGGACAGAACCCACCAGAACCTCACGTTGGCAAGTAATGGAATGGTTCTTCGGAGGAAAACTGCGATGCTGTCGTCAAGAGCAGGAGGGCAGGGTACTGGCTGGGCAAACATACGATGTCCACATTGGGTACATACAGAGCAGGATGGGGATGAGAGGCAGGGCGACGTCGAAGAACTGCAGAGGCTAGGATTTGGGATTCTGGTGGTCGCTGAGGAAAACAAGGATATGAGTGAGGCACGATGAGGTCGGCACTGATAACTCTTAGACGAAGAGGGCAATCTTCGCGTTCGTCCTGAATACCCAGAGCACCAGAATGGGGCCTTGGCCGTGGCGCCATCTAGTGCTGTGTCATGGCGTAGCGGCGGAAGCCAAGGCACAAGATGGTTTCCCTGCGACGGCTCACTCCTTCCGCACCGTTGAGTTTGTGGTCTAGGAGACGCAAGGGGTCATTTGCAAATGTCTGAAGGATGTGGGGAAGTTTGGGGAGAAAAAGTTAAGGACCATGTGATTGACAGCGGCTCTTGGCAGTTTGAAGACCCGACCTCTGGAAGAGGGAGGAAACATAATCTACGTGGCTCCAGAGCAGAATCAGAGCACCAATGTGTAAAAGCTGGAGGAAAGTTTCGAGCTAATAATTACAAGTAGAACTGTCTAATGAAGAAGGGGCTTTCTAAAAGACACATGCACCCCAGTGTTCCTTGCAGCCCTATTTACAATAGCCAGGTCACAGAAGCAACCTAAATGCCCATCGACAGACGAACGGATAAAGAAGATGTGGTACCTATATACAATGGAATATTACTCAGCCATGAAAAAGGGAAGAAAACTGGGTCATTTGTAGAGATGTGGATGGACCTAGAGACTGTCATACAGAGTGAAGCAAGTCAGAAAGAGAAAAACAAATATTGTATATTAATACATATATGTGGAATCTAGAAAAACGGTACAGATGAACTGGTTTGCAAGGCAGAAATAGAGACACAGATGTAGAGAACAAACGTATGGACACCAAGGAGGGAAAGCAGGGCGTGGGTGTGTGGAGGTGGGATAATTGGGAGATTGGGATTGACATATATACACTAATACATATAAAATAGATAACTAATAAGAACCTGCTGTATAAAAAGTAAATTAAATTAATTTTTTTAAAAAAAGTTGTTTTCTTCCAAGGCAGTGAGTTCCCTATCCCTAAAAGTGTTCAAGCAGTGATCTGAATGCTTCTAGTCAGAGATATTATATAAAGCCTCCTACTTTGGAGATCTAGCCAGACATTTTTAAGGTAGCTTCCAGATTTAAAATCTGTGACTTGATTCATACTTGGATGAGGAAGAAATCATCAGCCAAATAGTACAGTGGCTAAATGTTGCCTCTGATACCCTTTCACTTCCCTTTTCTTACTCCTTTTTTCTGTCTCCAGGCACCTCCATCCCATCCCCAGGAAACTGCCACTCTTATGACACCTCCTGGATTCCCCCGCAGGTCTGCCTTCTAGACATAATGTCCCTGCTGCAAAATGAGGCCCCTTGTTTCCCAGCAAAATATCCGGGATCTGACAAACAGCCTACTATTGACAAACAATGCAGATGTAAACTAGCGTGAACGTCAGAATTGGAGAAACTGAGCCCTGTTGGAGGAGCTACAAATTTAATTATAACCAGTCTGTATCATACATTCTGAATCATTTTTCATTCATTAGCTTCTGTGTTCTCTCTTAAATGTGTTTTGGTTCATCTTGCCTCCTTTAATCAGATTGCTAGAATCTGCAGGCAGGAGTTTTGTGATATAATCTTCTGAACCCTGGACAAAACTTCATATTTCAGTAATAGGAGGTTCGTGGAGTAAAATCAAGGTGAGTAAACTCTAATCATGAGCTAGTTTTTTCACTTGCTCACCACACCTACCGTCTATACCCCGGGCACTGAGATAGCTGAGGGGGTCTTAAGGTGAGTGGGGTTGGCCCCCTGCAAAGTGCCTACTAAGCACTGGGCGCTGTGCTAGACACACTGCATCCTTGTCGCGTTTGACTCGTAGGCAACCCCGTCAGGCAGGGATGGCTATTTTCCTTTGACATGTAAGAAAACAGGCCCAGAAAGGACTGTCCAGAAAATGAGAGCCAAAACTTAAACCCAAATCACTCTGGTTCCATGTTGTCCATAAACAAATAAACAAAATATGATTACTAAACAAATCGGTTTTCAATTTTCATTTTTCTCTCTGGAGCCCCAGGAACAAAAAGACCATTTTTTAATCTATGATGCGATCCACAGAATAGAGCAAAAACTGCCTAGGTTAGTCCTGGGGGATACTAAAATGAAATTCAGCGATGCAAGGACAGGAGTGGCTGTCTCTTACCAGGTGGATCTCCGTGAGCGACCATTTGCAGCCCAGTGATCACCCAGCTCCTCAGAGGAGCCTCAGACCAACCCGGTTCTGGCCCCTCTTCCTGCGCGGTGGCGGTGAGCCACAGCTCGGGCGCCATCTAGTGGTAAGTCGGAAGCCTCACTCTAGGGCTCCGAAAAGGCTCCGGGACCAACATAGCTTCAGGATCCCTGTAAAGCTCAGATTCAGAGTTCGCCGTAACAGGTGGGTCCAGAACCACCGTAGCATCCCCAAAGAAATTCATTTGCTGCCCGCTTGCCATCAGATGCATATCCCTGAACTCTGAGTCCTCTCTCAGGTCACACCTTCACCTTCCAGGCTTTCTGGAAAGAAATTGGAATACCCTTCTACACTCTCCCTTGTATTTCCATTCATGTTAGTAACAAACTGAGGAAAAAAAAAAAACTTCAGCTAATCTAGTCTTTCAGCTGCACACACACACACACACACCCCACCTGTTGGCAGGGTCATTCATCAGAGAGCTTCTCCAGGGGAACTTTTCCTAAACACAAGATCCAGGTGGGGAGAATGCAGCAGCTTGGGGAGGCAAAAGGATGAGGACCACCAAGGAAGAAAATGCTGTTTTTGCAAAAGGAATCCCCATAAACAGAGCTTTGAAAACAGGGGCATCCTCAGCAGGCTCTCAAGGCACTGGGCCACCTTCAGGGTCTCCCTCATGCTCCCCTGCCCCTTCTCTTTGACTGGTATCCCACCCCTCAGCTCCAGCCCCCCAACCCCCAACAGGGCAGGCAGTTGTGCAGAGCCTGGATCTGGACAGGAAGGGAGACTGGCAGTTTCAGTGGTCCAGAGATGCGGGCTTCACCTTGGTGTCAGAGGTGAGGGAGAGGCATCCCAGAGGATTTTCTCTGAGTACCACTGGGTGATGAAGCGTTCTCCGAGCTCATACTTTTGTACTTGGTTCATCCAATTTAATCACTCATTATACAAGTGAATGAATAATGTATATGAGCATATGTAATGTGTATGTATTCTGAATTCGTATTCAGAATAACAAATATGTTCTGTGAATGCCTATATTTTTAATTTAAAAATATATGTCCATTTTAGATCTTGCGGTGGGCAGAATCACCCCTCCCTCCAAAAATGTCCACCTCTTAATCCCCAAAACCTGTGAATACGTTACCTTTCATCCTTGCATGGCCAAAGAGACTTTACAGATGTGATTAAGGTTAAGGACCTTGGGATGGGGAGATTCTCCTGGATTATCCAGGCAGGCCCAATCTAATCACATTAGCTCTTTAAAAGCAGATGGACAACCTGGAAATAATTTTGCCAGTGGCATAAGTGTCGCAATGGGGATAAGAGTCAAATTTACAGAAAGTGGCTTGTAACAGAATAAAATCACTATCAACTCTTAAAAGAAAAATAAAAAGCAGAGAACCTTTCCAGCCTACGGTCAGAGAGAGAGAGATGACAACGGGAGAAGGACCTGAGAGAGATGTGATGTTGCTGGCTTTGGAGATGGAGAAAGGAGGCCATGCCCGAACCAAGGAATGTGGGCAACCTGTAGAAGATGGCAAAGGCGAGGAAAAGGATTTTCCCGTAGAGTCTCCAGACGAGAATGCAGCCCTGTGGATTTTAGCCCAGCAAGGACCATGTCAGACTTCTGCAGAGTTGTAAGATAATTTGCATTGTTTTAAGCCACTAAATTTATGGGGACTTGTTAGAGGAGAAAGAAAAGCTCATACAGGCCTTTTTTGGGTTTTGAGATCTCAGAGTCTCACTCCGTGTCAAAGCAGGGACCACCCAGAGCTGTGTTGCCTTTAGAGACTTTGCTTTGATCAGAGCCATATTTTTTGGATTTTTGTTTCAGGACCTGTGGGAAAAGCACCATGTCTATTAATAATCTATTTTATTACTCAGAAACTGAAAGATCTACTCTGTCCCACCAAGTGAGCCTCCGATGGATGTCTTCAGACTCCTCAGCAGAGTTCTGAATTAAGGGGCTCTTGGGGATGGCTTCCGTGCCTCTCATCATTGACTAGGACACACTCTGGAAGTAGATACATGAGTACATACCGTTGAGAGGGCACAAATGGATTGCCTCTACCAGGAAGCACGGTCCCCTTAAGAAATTACTCACTGAATCATGAAGTTATCCAAACCTCCTTAATGCACTCATACTCTTCTTGGGAATTTTTTATTTGAAACTAATTCCAAAGAAGTTAAATAAAATACGCATGAAATTTTTTACAATACAATTGTAACAGTAAAAACAACAACAATGACAAAGAAAAGAGTCAAAATTGCAATGGAAGGAAACCTTGAATACATTACTTTTTTTTTTTTTTTTTTTTTTTTT
>NC_041222.1:93798127-93800501 GCF_002837175.3 Physeter macrocephalus | reverse complement strand
CCCGGACGCGCAGGCTCAGCGGCCATGGCTCACGGGCCCAGCCGCTCCGCGGCATGTGGCATCTTCCCGGACCTGGGCACGAACCCGCGTCCCCTGCATCGGCAGGCGGACTCTCAACCACTGCGCCACCAGGGAAGCCCTTGAATACATTACTATTCCATGCCATTAGGCAACCATTAAAAATTGCAATGATTCATATTATGGAAAATAGGGAAATATTCTTATTATGCTAAATGGAAGCAGCATATTATAGAATGGTCATCCTTCAATAATCCTTCATTGACCACATGCTATGTGTACCAAGCACCAAGTAATTAATGGGAGCCACAGTAGACGTACACTCACTGCTCTTATGGACCGAGGTGTGCCATGATTGCAAAAATGTAAAATGATCTATACACGTGGAAGGAGATGTACCCAAAAAGGAAGCAATGGTAGGGTGTGGTAAATATTCTCCTTAACCTTCTTAAATTATGTCTTCAATTATAATCATTATATTAAAGGATAGGCCAGGAAGAAACATAAACCTCTAGACCTAAGTCCCGGAGCAGAGTAGTAATTGCAGCAGGCTCCTGGTTGAGGAAGCAGGGTTGGAATATACTGTTTAGAAACATAACAAGCAACAGCCTGGCAGGTCAGGAGGCCAGGCCCTTCCCCAGCAGGGGAGCAGGAATCCAGCTGTACACACAGGTCCTTTCCAGTGAGGCTGGTTCCCGGGGGGCCACATTTGAGCCTGACCTGACACCCTCTGTGTATCTGGGAAATTTTCACTGCACTAGGCTGGGCCCTGAGGGTTGGCGACACCTGTCTCTACCTGTCTCCCCAGCCTCTGAGAGGTTAACTGGGGAAGCAGATGCCGCATTACTCATCATTTTTATGCCACTGTCTGTGTCGGGCAAGCCACATCCCCCGGGCCTGCCTCAGTTTCCCTGTGTGAACGAGGAAAGTCAGGGCTTCTTAATTTCTAAAGCGCCTCCTAAAGGCTGCAGCCGTGGGAGCTGTGCTGGGCTCTAGGCCGAGTGAGCTAAGTCCTAAGAAGGCACAGCCCCGACCACTAGTTTCCTATCCAAAGACACTTTTATGATGGTACTGATAGGAAGAAAATTATGACAACTGAACAACTACTGAGCACATGACAAAAGTGAAGGTGAGACTAATTATCAATGAACATTAATTGTCCAACATGTATGTGTAGGGTAGGGTGTGGTTAGGAAAGGCATTTATAGAGATCTCATTTCTCTCTCGATTTACCTTCTCCTACCAAACAAGAAGTTACTTTATAAAGCTTTAATAGCTGACTTTTATCAACTCTTATTACATGCCAGGCCTGTGCTTAGCCCTTCATTTGGATTTCAAATGAAATCCTATTTCAAAACAAGAGGAGTTTTCAAAACCACAGTGATATACCACTGCACACCCATCAAGATGGCTACTATCAAAACAAAAACAAAAACCCAGAAAATAACACGTGTTGGTGAAGATTTGGAGAAAATGGAACCTTTGTGCATCATTGATGGGAATGTGAAATGGTGCCGCCCTTATAAAAAACCAGTGTGGTGGTTCCTCAAAACATTAAAAATAGAACTATTGTATGATGCAACAATCCAACTTCTGAGTACATACCCCAAAGAACTGAAAGCAGAGTCTCAAAGAGATATCTGTACACTTAGGCCCATTGCAGCATTATTCCCAGTAGCTAAAACGTGGAAGCAACCCAAGTATCCATCAACAGATGAATGCATAAACAAAATGTGGTATGTACAAACAAGGGAATATTGTTCAGCCTTAAAAAGGAAGGAAATTGTGACACATGCTACAATATGGATGAACCTTGAAGACATTACACTAAGTGAAAAAAGCCGGTCACAAAAGATAAAATACTGTATGATTCCACTTATAGGTGGTATTTAGAGTGGTCACATTCACAGAAACAGGAAGTAGAAGGCTAGTTGAAGGAGGCTGAGGGGAGGGGAGATGGGAGATGGGTACAAAGCTTCAGTTTTGCAAAAAGAGAAAGTTCTGGAGATTGATGGCACAACAATGTGAAGATATTTAGCACTTTTGAACTATACACTTCAAAATGGTTAAGATGGTAAATTTTACATTTATGTCTACTTTTCCACAATAAAAAAAAAAAGTCTCGGCAAGGATATACAATGGAGAAAAGACAGTCTCTTCAATAAGTGATGCTGGGAAAACTGGACAGCTACACGTAAAAGAATGAAATTAGAACACTCCCTAACACCAAACACAAAAATAAACTCAAAATGGATTCAAGACATAAATGTAAGACTGGACACTATAAAACTCTTAGAGGAAAACATAGGAAGAACACTCTTTGACATAAATCACAGCAAGATCTTTTTTGATCCAC
>NC_041222.1:93797219-93797905 GCF_002837175.3 Physeter macrocephalus | reverse complement strand
TCATACATCACAGCAAGATCTTTTTTGATCCACCTCGTAGAGTAATGGAAATAAAAACCAAAATAAACAATTGGGACCTAATGAAACTTCAAAGCTTTTGCACAGCAAGGGAAACCATAAACAAGACGAAAAGACAACCCCCAGAATGGGAGAAAATATTTGCAAATGAATCATTGGTCAAAGGATTAATCTCCAAAATATATAAACAGCTCATGCAGCTCAATATTAAAAAAACAAACAACCCAATCCAAAACTGGGCAGAAAACCTAAACAGACATTTCTCCAAAGACATACAGATGGCCAAGAAGCGCATGAAAAGCTGCTCAACATCACTAGTTATTAGAGAAATGCAAATCAAAACCACAATGAGGTATCACCTCACACCAGTCAGAATGGGCATCATCAGAAAATCTACAAACAATAAATGCTGGAGAGGGTGTGGAGAAAAGGGAACCCTCTTGCACTGCTGGTGGGAATGTAAATTGATGCAGCCACTATGGAGAACAGTATGAAGGTTCCTTAAAAAACTAAAAACAGAATTACCATATGACCCAGCAATCCCGCTCCTGGGCATATACGCAAAGAAAACCGTAATTCAGGAAGACACATGCATCCCAATGTTCACTGCAGCACTATTTACAATAGCCAGGTCATGGAAGCAACCTAAATGCCCATTGACAAATGAA
>NC_041222.1:93659573-93797209 GCF_002837175.3 Physeter macrocephalus | reverse complement strand
GTGGTGGTGGTGTGATGAATTGGGATATTGGGATTGACATATATACACTAATATGTATAAAATAGATAATTAATAAGAACCTGCTGTATAAAAAACTAAATTAAATAAAATTAAAAAGTTTTTTTAAAAAAGTCTTTCCTCCGCCTCACACTAATTTTTCTCTTTGCATCTGCAATCTTATCTCGTGTCACCATTTCCAGGGGGCTGGTCCTTCTCTTTTCTCCCCTCCAGAATCGCCACAGACATTTGTAGGACTGGGAGCAAAAGTACATGTATTGTTTAGAGATGTTCAAGATTTTAAATCCAGATAACACACGAGTAAATAGAATGTGGTATTGTTCTAACTTGAAAATATATCTTTGTGACAACAAAATGGCAAAGGGTATGAAGCTATGGTTTCTATAACACTGAAAATCGGTGAACTATCAAGACCTGGCTCTCTCCTTAAGCCACGCTCTCCCCACTCCACCAGCCCATTTCTGCACAGCAGCGGGACCCAGGCCAGTCCACACCCTCAGGCCACAGCAGCTGCTTCCACAGATCCAGGCCAGCCCATACCTTCCGGCAGATTCTTTGCCACCAGCAGGCTATGCATTCCTGCAGTAGCCACAGAGCTGCACAATTCCGCAGTCAGCCGTGGGCCCTGGCACTCAGGAAAGCCCTGCATTTGATTGATTTCATGTTCTGCTGCCACTGTGTTGAAATTCTTAATAACTTTGGAACAAAGAGCCTTGTATTTTCATTTTGCCCTGAGTCTGCATATTATGTAGCAGTCCTAGGTAGCCACACCCTCCTGGAAAAGTTCTGAACCACAGCCTTGGGATGGGGACAGAAAGGGGGCTGGGGGTGTCCCCCTGGGTCCTCAGTTCCTTCCTGTCTACTCCCTGCCCCAGACCAGAGGTAGGAGCTGCTTTTCTGCACCTGCTTCTTCTGCATCCCTTCATGAAACCTCTTCTTTTACACCTTTTAGTAATTAACCACCTTCTATTAGTTAAAAGCTCTTTATGTTAAATTTTTCCTTTAAATAGCTTATATTCTTTCTACCTCCTGACTGATATAGGGAGACAAAGAGTAAACTAACAAAATAAGAAAATCTGTAGTACGTCAGATAGAGATGAGCTACAGAGAAAAAGTAAAGCAGGGGATGTGTGTAGAGGGTGTGGAGTCCAAAGGGGACAGCTTGCCATTGTAAATGGGGGTCAGAGGAGGCATCCCAGAGAAGGATGCCGGGCTGAAAATACACATCCGACTCCTCATCCCCAATTCCAACTAAAATGATGAGAAAATGTAAAAATAGGGCTCAACCTGCATGATACAAGTGGAAAATTCACCATCCAAGTTCAGAAACTCTCCAGAATTTCCTGCTAGGCACACAAGGCAAGTAGGATCAGAATATTGTAAGGAAGGGTAAAGCTCACCTCTGGATCACCCACTGCTTTTTCTCCCTTTTCTGTCCCCTCTCTTCTGTGAATTTGAAAGGTGGTGAGCAGAGAAGAGACCTCTTTTGCCAAGCTCTATCTATCTTCATCAATGTCTCCCTTTGATCAAGAAGGAAAGTAATATCATTCATTCATTCACTAATTACTTAGCAAACATGTTTTGAGCACCTCCTAAGTGCCTCACTCTGTACTAAGACAGTCCCTGTCTTCAAAGAGATCACAGTTTAATGGGAGAGGATATGGGAGACAGGATGTGTCTAGGCAAATAAGTATTATTCAATGCTAAGAAGGACAGGGACTTCCCTGGAGGTCCAGTGGTTAGGACTCCGCACTTCCACTGCAGGGGGCCTGGGTTTGATCCCTGGTTGGGGAACTAAGAGCCCAAAAGCTGTGCAGCACAGCCAAATAAATAAGTAAATAAATTAATTAAAATTTAAAAAGACATTCCTTAGGGAGGTGTCGGGAATGAAGGGGGAAAAAAAAAGCTAAGAAGTACAATGAGTGAGTTGGATAACAAAATAGGAATTCCAAAGTTTCTGGCAGATAAAGCTTAGCCTGACTTGAACAAGATGAAATCTTCAATTCAGTTCCAGTAGACATTACTGAGCACCTCCCCTAAAAAATACAGCATGGATTTCAAACAGGGATGAATTTGGAGCTAGGGAAAAAGTCCATTGCAGTAGGCGGGGGGTGAAATCTATTTCTTTCTACCGAAGGCAAGGTAGACTTCTCAGTTCTGCAGGGAACGGGAGAGACACATGTGGGCACACAGCATGTGTTTTTGAATTGAATTCATGTTTGCTCCAGGCTAGGAATGCACAAAGGAATAAGATGGCAGCAAAGATCAACAACAGTTACACCCAACAACGGTGCTGAGCGATAAAGGAGAAAGACTTTCTTGCCTGGGGAGGTCAGGGACCACGTGACAACACACAATTTCAAGAGGCAAATTGAAGGATGAGTAGGAGGGTTTTTTTCCAGGCAGTCAAGGAAGAGGAAAGTATTCCAGCCATAGGAAATGTGTGTAAAGACCCAGAGGCATGAAAATAGGGAACAGTTTAGGAGTAAGCAAGTCGTTAAGCATGTTAGAACACAGGGAATATATGACATGAGGCTTAAAAAGCTGACAGCCTTGGGGTGTCATGCTAAGGAGATGGGTATTAGACCAACCTGTCAATAAAAATCTAACCACCCCACTGATTCCCAGAGTTGATTTGCTAGAATTTCAACTCTAACCTAGAGGGGATGAGGAATTAACAAAGGATGCTGGGAAGGAGAATGATATGTTAGCTAGGGTGAGGAAGGAACACAGAAATGTTGAGATTCAAGGGAGCCAATAAATAACCTGCTGCTTCCTGCCCAAGTCTGAACGATTTGAGAAATGAAACAAAAACTGTACAAAAATCAAAATATCATCTTTTTGCAGATGAAGCTGATATTGAAGAATGTAGTTTATATCTGATCAGAACAGCATGACTCATGTGCCAATCACAGCGTCAGGGAATGAAATTACTCTGCTTAACCAGGCCAGGGTCATATGTCCTGACCCAAATGGACTGAGTGCAAGACAGGCATACTGCTTCAGAAATTCAAGGTACTGTTACCAAAAAGAGAAGGATGGTTGTAGGCAGCAAAAGCAACCATGTCCACTCCCTATTTTGTGTGTGTGTGTGTTTATGTATGTGTAATGATCCACATCCCACTAGACCCCTTTATGGTACAGTTGGTCACATGCTGTGATGAGAAAAGTTTGAAGGAAACCTTGTGAATTTTGATGCTGCTTTGACCAAGTCCCTTTCTCTTTCTGAATCTCAAGTGCTTTCACTCCATAACAAAACACCATAAAATAAGAATTCTCCTGGCCCATTCCCTGCCCTAGGAATGCTGGGCTCATAAATGAGGTCATGTCTGTAAAGTGCTATGATCTTCTTGAAGACAAATGCTGTATAAATATATAGGATTATTAGCCAAGTCGCTCAAAAACCAGTCTGTGCATGCGCGCATTGGAAGGCAAACAGGAACGGAGGAGGGCAATAAAACGCATTGTTTCCAAGGGTCACTTGATTCCTTTGTTTCCATGACATCCAGTGCCTCACCACTCACCTCCTCCCAACACTTACAGACTGCCAGGAGGGCCCGTTTGCCAGTTTAGTCTCCCTGGAATGATGGGTTAAAACATTTGGAGAGCAAAGCCAACAGAATGCCAAGCTACGGCCATGTTGGAGGTTTTTCCAGAAAGATAACTGAGAGGAAATCCTGTTTGGGTTCTAAATACTGGTGGTTTTCACTGGCCCTAATCCATTCATTAAGATTCCCGCATGCACAGTTTTAAAAGAATCTGGAGTTCAATTTAAAAAGGAAAGATCTCTTCTATCTTATGTTAGATTTCATAATGAGGAAGCAGAGGTGGAGAAGGAGGGAGAGAGGGGAAGGAGGAAGGGAGGACCTTGTTTCTGGTCTCTTTTGCCTCTTAGAAATCATGGATTTCAGACCTTAGAGGTCAACCTAGCCACCTCTCCACTCCCTTTTTAAAGTTACATATGGATGGTGAGAACCAGTGAGGTAAACTAAATTTTTCTAAGCTTATGCAATCAATTAATAGCATAGCAGGGACTGGGATCCAGGTTTCCACCTTCCAGTTTAGTTAGCTTCACATTCTATCATCCTGCATCCCTTCCAGTTTTAGGAACTTGAACAAGTCATGTTGCCTCTGAGACCTAATGGCAAGTAATGGAATATCCAGACAGAAGTAATTTAAACAAAGGCTTTATTCTCCTCTTATAACAAGGAGTAAGATGTACATCAGTGGCTAGTATTATTTTAGTGATTTAGTGATGCCATGATGGACCTAGGCAACTCTCTCTTTCTATTTCAACATATTTAGTATTGGTTTCTTATCTGCATCACTGTTGCCTCATGGTTACAGGATGGCTTCTGCAGTCCAGACATCACATCCCTTTTTGAAACTCTGATTTAATACTTTCTTTTTTCTAACATCTTTATTGGAGTATAATTGCTTTACAGTGGTGTGTTAGTTTCTGCTTTATAACAAGGTGAATCAGCTATACATATACATATATCCCCATATCTCCTCCCTCTTGCATCTCCCTCCCACCCTCCCTATCCCACCCCTCTAGGTGGTCACAAAGCCCCAAGCTGATCTCCCTGTGCTATGTGGCTGCTTCCCACTAGCTATCTATTTTACATTTGGTAGTGTATATATGTCCATGCCATTCTCTTACTTCGTCCCAGCTTACCCTTCCCCCTCTGTGTCCTCAAGTCCATTCTCTACATCTGCGTCTTTATTCCTGTCCTGCCCCTAGTTCCTCATAACCTTTTTTTTCCCTTTAGATTCCATATATATGTGTTAGCATACGGTATTTTTTTTCTCTTTCTGACTTACTTCACTCTGTATAACAGACTCTAGGTCCATCCACCTCCTGCAGTGAACATTGTGGTACATGACTCTTTTGAATTACGGTTTTCTCAGGGTATATGACCATTAGTGGGATTGCTGGGTCGTATGGTAGTTCTATTTTTAGTTTTTTAAGGAACCTCCATACTGTTCTCCATAGTGGCTGTATCAATTTACATTCCCACCAACAGTGCAAGAGGGTTCCCTTTTCTCCCCACCCTCTCCAGCATTTATTGTTTGTAGATTTTTTGATGATGACCATTCTGACTGGTGTGAGGTGATACCTCATTGTAGTTTTGATCTGCATTTCTCTAATGATTTAATACTTTCAAAACACAGACTTGCGATAACGTACTTTGACCTTGCAACCATGTTAGCTGTAGTTCTTTTGTAAATATGCTAACAAACTAAGGAAGATCATTCCCTTTATAGCTGATGAAAGCTTTTTGGTTTAAATCACGAATAAGTGTTGAACTTTGTCAAATGTTTTTTCTACACTGATTGAGATCATATGAATTGTCTCCTTTATTCTGTTTATGTAGTGAATAATACGGATTATTTTAAAATGTTGAACCAACCTTGCATTTCTTGAAAAAAATCTCATTTGGTTAAGCTATCTTACTCTCTTTAGATAGATATTGCTGGATTTGAAGTGCCAATGTTTTGTTAGAATTTTTGTGTTTATGTTCATAAAGGATATTGATGTGTATGTAATTTTCTTTCTTTTTTATCTCTTGGAGTCAGGATTATTCTGACCTCGTGAGTTAGGAAATATTCCCTCCTTCTCTATTTCTTTGAAAGAGTTTATATAAGATTGGTATGATTTCTTTCTTAAACAGTTGATAAAATTTACTGGTGAAACCATCTGGGCTTGGAATTTTCTTCTGGGGACCATAAAAGATATAGGGCCATTCAGATGATATTTTCTTTGCTCAATTTTGGGAAATTGTATTTTTCCATTTCATCTAAATTGTTGAAACCAGCATACAGTTGTTCATTACGTTTTCTTATTATTTTTTTTAATTTTTGTAGGATCTGTAAGGATGTCCTTCCTTTAGTCTTGATTTTGATTATTTGTGTTTTCTTTCTTTTTTCCTGATCAACCTCACTACAAATTGATCAATTTTATTAATATTTTCAAAGAACCAACTTGTGGTTTTGTTAATTTTGTCCGACTTATTTTTAAAAATTACTTCCTTCCTTCTATTTCCTTTGGTTTTAATTTTCTTTTCTTATCCTAACTTCTTAAGGTGGAAACTTTGATTTCCAACTTTTTTTTTCTTTACAAAAATAAGCTTTTAAAGCTATATATTTCTCAGTAAGTACCGTTTTGGCTGCATTCCATGAATTTCGATGTATTTTCATTACCACTCTATTTGAAATGTTTTCTGATGCTCTTAGAACTGTGCCTGGCATACATTACGCAGTAAGTGTTGTGTCCTATTAGCTTAATTTTTTTATTTCTCCTGTTAATAAGGGAGAATAAGTTGATGGCTCACTCTGACAGTTGTGTTTCTACCCACTTCAGAGCCTCTTTGCTGTTTCCACTGCCTGGAGTGCTATTCCTTCATATAGGCCCAGACTTCATCCATCTTCTGGTTAATTCCTATTCATCTTGCGGGTGTGACCTCAAACATCACTTCCTCAGAGAAGCCTTCCCTGATGACCAAAACCGGGCTGGTCCTCTCACGTACTGGGTTGAATAGTGTCCCCCCAAAATTCATGTCCACCCAGAACCTGTGAATGTGACCTTATTAGGAAACAGGGTCTTTACAGATATAATCATGTAAAGAAGAAATCATATTGTATTGGTTGGGAGGGGAGAGGGTGTGGCTAAATCCAATATGCTGCTGTCCTTTTAAGAAGAGGTGCATTTGGACACAGAGACACACAGGAGAACATCGTGTGACAACAGAGGCAGAGATTGGAGTGATGCATCTACAAACCAAGAAATGCCAAAGATTGCCGGCAAAAACCAGAAACTGACAGGCAAGGAAGGATCATCTCCTAGACTCTTCGGAGAGAGCATGGCCCTGCCAACACCTTGACTTCAGACTTCGAGCCTCCCATACTATGAAAGAATAAATTTCTGTTGTTTTAAGCCACCCAGTTTGGGGTAATTTGTTATGGCAGTTCTAGGAAACTAATGCAGCATATTGCATGTTTTCATACTTTATACTGTTTTTTCCTAGCTCTTATCAGAAAATTGTTGTATATGAATTATCAGGAAATACTGATGGTGTGATAATTCTAGTCTGGCATTTTGGTAGAGGACTCCTTGAGAGAGAGACTACCATAATATGAACCAGTAACACAGATGGTAAGGATTTTGAAACACATGTAATTTTGAGGGGTCCTGGCCCTAAAATCATAGCATGTCAGTGGCCAACTACTTCAGCTTCTCAAAGCTAAACTTAGGTATAAGTTACAGAGGTTTCTAACGTGTAAGCTATCCAAACTGGTCATTTTTTAAAAATAGCAACAGAGTGCCATAAAAGGGCACTCAAGTAGGAGTCAGAACCAGAGGTTCTGCTTCCCCTTCTGCCTCCAGGGCATTTGGGCAAGACATTCAGTCTCTCTGGGTTCCAGGTTCCTTAACAGTAAAAGGAGATGGTTTGGTCTAGATAGTAACTATGGTCTTTTTGTTCGAAAATTCTGTGGCTTTATGATTCTAGTATGGAGCAGTAGTTAAAAGACAGTATTTACTTTTAAAGCACAAGACTCCCTGGGTCACTGCTAGCCTTCTTCCATGAACAGTATCTGAATCCAAGGATGAAATGCTACCACAAGGAGATTTAACCCAAGCTGGTGCTGGACCAAGGATTCTGCTTAAAATTTATAACTACTAGTTTTGTCCAAGCTTGTTTTACTTGACACAAGTAATGGAGTAGACGTTTCCAGGACTCTCATTTAAAAAAATATTTTAAACTGGCTAGGCTGGCTGGTCACTTTCTATCTCTGGGAAGCAGTGTATTCACCTGTTTAGAAAACAAAAAAAAGAAAAGAAAAAAGGATAAAAAGCTGTGTTTCTCAAGGTCTCTTCCAGCTCTGTGACTTCAAGGCACTTTTTTTTTGTCAGGCTAGAGTGGGGACTTGAGCTAAGTCCAGGTCTTGGGGTCACTCTCTGGAACTAGTGCTGTTCACCTCACTATTTCTTCTCATAACCATTGCCTGTGTTGGAGGTGCTCTGCCTAACCCAGAGTAGGCTCTGAAACATGCAACTTTTGGTAGGGATGAAATCCTGGCTTTTACTAATTATGTGGACCTTAAGAGAGTCACTGAATGAGTTTGAGATTCGTTTCCCCGCTTGTAAAATAGGGATAGCTACTGGCAAAGTTGCAAAATGAAATGTCGAGTCGAGCAAAAATGCCTAGTTCTTCTTAAGTTTTCAAGTGCTGTTTTCCATAATACTAAAAAACACAAATAAAAGACGAACTGCGGGGCTTCCCTGGTGGCGCAGTGGTTGAGAATCTGCCTGCCAATGCTAGGACACACGGGTTCAAGCCCGCATCTAGGAAGATCCCACATGCCCCAGAGCAACTAGGCCCGTGAGCCACAACTACTGAGCCTGCGCGTCTGGAGCCCTTGCTCCGCAACGAGAGGCCGCGATAGTGAGAGGCCCGCGCGCCGCGATGAAGAGTGGCCCCCGCTCGCCGCAACTAGAGAAAGCCCTCGCACAGAAACGAAGACCCAACACAGCCAAAAATAAATAAATTAATTAATTTTTTAAAAATGAACTTTGGTGTCAATAAGCACTTCGCGCCTCGCTGTCAGCAGGACAGCCTAGGATCGGCGGTAACCAAGCCACAGTACTGGTTATTTCCGTGATGCCACTTTCACTTTCGGCATTCACTGAGCTCAGCTACACCCGCTTGGTTCCGCGGAACAGCGCTGCGCTCGGATGCCAGTCACGGCGGCGCAGGCCCCGCCCCTCGGCGTGCGTGCTCCCGCCGCTCCCGGTGACGCGACGCGGGAGGCTACGGGGTGGTGTTTTGGCGGTACGGCTGCGGGAAAGGAGCGGAGCTACTGGGAAGCTGCTGCCGGGAAGCCGCGACTGCGTTGCTGGCGCCGCCTCGCCGCGGTGGCCGTGATGCGCTCCGCTCGCGGGTCTGCGCTGCCGGGAACCCCGACCGCCGAGTCGGACGCTGCCGAGCAGGTGAGGCGGCCTTTCCGGCGCGGACGAGGAGAGGGTGGGCGGCCGAAGCGGGGACGGTTGGAGCGGGGCCCGACGGGGCCCGACGGGGCAACGAGGCTGCTCTGCCCCGGGGGCCCTTCCCGCGCCGTTGCCTCCCCGCCGCCCGGGCCGCGTGGCCGCATCCGGGCGTCAGCCGTCAGCGCCCGTGACCCCGGGCGGCAGGTGCTGTCCCCCAGCCCCTGGCGGGAGAAAGCTGGCAGTCGTGCTGTCGCGCCCGCTCCGATGACCGCGCTGGATTTCCCCTCTGACACGTAGTGGGCGCGGGTCTGGGCCGCATGGGGAGGGACCTGGCCGGGGAGAAGGATGCTGCACCGAGGACCCTGCGGGTCTTACCTGCCACCTTGTCATGACATTTACAAGTCAGCATTGTTTTTGCTTTACTCTGCTTTTACCAAGTTTCATGCTTTAGGTTTCTCTAAAATCTAAATCTGATTAGCTCCATTGGAAAAATAGAGCTAGTTGGGCAATAAACTGATGATGGTAAGAGCATTGTTTCACAAACTCGAGTAATGCGTGACACCTCTTAAAGGGACAGTTCGCTCATTCTCTGGAATTTGACTCAGAACCCGCAGGGGTTCTCAGACCCCAGTTAGACGAACGCTGGTATAGACTGTTTAGGAAAGAAAAGAGATGCTTCCATGCTGAAAGATAAACTAGTTTATTAAAGAATTCTAAATTAGAGACTCAGATCCCTAGTTTAATTTCACATTACAGCCTTTACTGTGTTCTGCTTTGTGTAATGAAAATAATTTTTCAGCCTTGGAGAGGCCTAAAAGAATTATATTCTTTGTATTATGTTATATTTGATGTTATTGTGTATTTGTATCAGGTCTGTTCATTCTGTTTGATACATTAGCAGAATTATAAAATGGAGTATTAATTTGTGTAAGTAGTTTGTTTATTCCATTTTTAACCTTAACATTGATTAATTTGTTGCATATTGAATCTGTGGTTTACATCCTTCCAGGCCTAATAGGAATGCATGATCTCAACCCTTACGTATATAGTCTAGAAAGAAGAAACAAAATGAAAGTTATCTAGGTATTTATATTCTCTACATATTTATTCAGCATGTTTATTTTAAATCAACTACACGTGAATAAAGAGAAGATTCAGAGTGTGGAGAAACATTGGGAAATATAACAAGTTAAATCTTGGCAAAGAAAAATATTGACCTGTGCCTTGAAAGAAGCGTAATATTGTGAACAGGACATACTACTTAGTAGGAAGTGACTTAAGTAATGGCTCAAGACAAGAACGAGAACAGCTTGTGTGGGAGAGGAGAGACCCACCTCACTAGAGCAGAGAGATGTTATCTGGGGCTGAGCTGAGAACAGTTTAGTAAAATAAGATGGGACCGTTTGACGGATGGAAGGTCTCAGATGCGACACAGGGACGCTGTTGTTGACCCGTAGGCTCTGGAAGGTTCTTTTTTTTTAATAGATCTTTTTTTTTTTTTTTTTCTAATTTTTTGGCTGTGTTGGGTCTTCGTTGCTGCACACGGGTTTTCTCTAGTTGTGGCGAGTGGAGGCTACTTTTCGTTACGGTGCGCGGGCTTCTCATTGCGGTGGCTTCTCTTGTTGCGGAGCACGGGCTCTAGGCATGCGGGCTTCAGTAGTCGCGGCACACGGGCTCAGTAGTTGTGGCTCGCGTGCTCTAGAGCGCAGGCTCAGTAGTTGTGGCGCACAGGCTTAGTTGCTCTGTGGCATGTGGGATCTTCCCGGACCAGGGCTCGAACCCGTGTCCCCTGCGTTGGCAGGCAGATTCTTAACCATTGTGCCACCAGGGAAGTCCCAATAGATCTTTATTGGAGTATAATTGATTCACAATACTGTGTTAGTTTTTGTTGTACAACAAAATGAATCAGCCATATGCATACATATGTCCCCATATCCCCTCCCTCTAGAGCCTTCCTCCCATCCTCCCTATCCCACCCTCTAGGTCAACGCAAAGCACCGAGCTGATCTCCCTGTGCTATGCTGGTGCTTCCCACTAGCTAACTATTTTACATTCCATAGTGTATATATGTTGATGCTACACTCACTTGGACCCAGCTTCCACCTCCCACCCTGTGTCCTCAAGTCCATCCTCTATGTCTACAACTTTATTCCTGCCCTGCAACTAGGTTCATCAGTGCCATTTTTTTCTTTTAGATTCCATATATATGCATTAGCATACGGTATTTGTTTTTCTCTTTCTGACTTACTTCACTCTGTATGACAGACTCTAGGTCTATCCACCTCACTACAAATAACTCAATTTCACTTCTTTTTATGGCTGAGTAATATTCCATTGTATATATGTGCCACATCTTCTTTGTCCATTCATCTGTCGATGGACACCTAGGTTGCTTCAGTGTCCCGGCTATTGTAAATAGTGCTGCAATGAACATTGTGGTACATGACTCTTTTTGAATTATGGTTTTCTCAGGGTATATGCCCAGTAGTGGGATTGCTGGGTCGTATGGTAGTTCTATTTTTAGTTTTTTAAGGAACCTCCATACTGTTCTCCATAGTGGCTGTATCAATTTACATTCCCACCAACAGTGCAGGAGGGTTTCCTTTTCTCCACACCCTTTCCAGCATTTATTGTTTCTAGATTTTTTCTTGAGCTGGTTGTATTGTGAAGGTAACGTTTTACAAAGAAATGTTTCCAAAGAATGGTGTTGACGGTGAAGGCGGAAGGTCAGTGACCCGCCTAGAGACCTATCCTGAGGTAGGGATATCTGCTGTGGTCATTTTAGATGTGTGGACTGTTTGAGGAAGAATTGACAGGACCTGATGAATGACATAAAGTAGCAACACACAGATAATTGGGAATCAGGGTTAAGAATCAGGTGACCCCAGTCCATGGTGATACTCCTCTTAGACCTGGGGAATTTGGAAGGTGGTATTAGTTTGTATCAAAAGATTTGGGAGCCCAATCTTAGACTAAATGAGTTTGTGGTAACTGGGTAAGCTCAGGATGTGGAACTGAAACTTGAGGGAAGTCAGAGTTGCAGATCTGGGAAACTACAGAAGAGATGCAGGGAAAAGTGTGACCAGAAAAAGATCATTTAAATGGGGACCAGAAGTTTGCAAATGAACAGTGAGAGGTAGGGAAGAGGTTTGATTAGGACTTGCTATTGAAAAATAAAATTTAGAGACTTCCCTGGTGGCGCAGTTGTTAAGAATCCGCCTGCCAATGCAGGAGGCACGGGTTTGAGCCCTGGTCCGGGAAGATCCCATATGCCGTGGAGCATCTAAGCCCGTGTGCCGCAACTGCTGAGCCCGCGAGCCACAGCTGCTGAAGCCCACGTGCCTAGAGCCCATGCTCCGCAGCAAGAGAAGCCACCGCAACAAAGAGTAGCCCCCACTCGCCACAACTAGAGAAAACCCACACACAGCAATGAAGACCCAACGCAGCCAATAAATAAATAAATAAATAAATTTATTAAAATAAATAAATAAAATTTTTAAAAATTAAATATTAAGAAAATGTCGATCATAAATGCAACTACGTGCATTCTTCTTTTTTCTCTTACTTTAAAAAATTGAAGCATAATTGGCCTACAACACTATGTTAGTTCCAGGTGCACAACATAGGGATTCAATAATCCTGTACATTACGAAAAAGATCACCACCCGAAGTCTAGTTACCATCTGTCATCATACAAAGTTATTACAATATTGACTATATTCCATATGTAAATTTCATCCCTGTGACTCATTTATTTTGTAACTGGAATTTTGTACCTCTTAATCTCTCTCACCTATTTCTCTCCTCCCATTTCCTACCCCTCTGGCAGCCACCAGTTTGTTCTCTGTATGTTTGTGTCTGTTTCTGTTTTGTTATGTTTGCTCATTTGTTTTTTAGACTTCACATATAAGTGAAATCATACAGTATTTGTCTTTCTGTCAGACTTATTCCACTTAGCATAATGCCCTCCAGGCCCATCCATGTTGTCACAAATGGCAAGATTTCATTCTTTTTTTGTGGCTGAGTAATATTTCATTGTATACATACACCACAATTTTTTTATCCATCTGTTGTTGGGCACTTTGTTTGTTTCCATATCTTGGTTATTGCAAATAATCCTGCTATGAACACAGGGGTGCATATATCTTTTCAAATTAATGGTTTTGTTTTCTTCAGAAAAATACCCAGAAATGGAATTGCTGGATCATATGGTAGATCCATTTTTAGTTTTTTGAGGAACCTCCATAATGTTTTCCTTAGTGGCTGCACCAGTTTACATTCCCAACAATGCTCAAGGTTCCTCTTTTTCCACATCCTTGCCAACACGTGTTACCATGCATTCTTCTTAAAACAACGAACGAATCAAGTTGTTTTGATGTATTTTTCCCACACCTGAGTGCCACACAGCATCCTTCACTTCACTTTGGCCTCTCACTCTCACCAAGACGGTCATTTCTTACAGAATTCTGCCTGTTTGTGGGCTTCTTTTGATTTTTCCAGGTTCTCTTGTAATCTTTTGATATTCATATTGTTCTTTTTTGAAGCACCCTTCGTGGCATCTTACCTGTTCTTACTCAGGTCTAGCTCTTCCAGAGTCCCATTTGTCTGTGATTTTGTTTGCCTGTAATTTCAGAATTTGCTAATGTCTGTATCACTGCATCCTGCATTTTTCACTGTGAGAGCCATTTCACTTTGCAGTTGACTTGTATTGTTTTCACTGTTTTCCTTAGGACTGTCAATGAGAAACTGACTGAAAAGACTTTAACTCAGGACCCAGTGGACCTCACTCTGCTAAAGAATGTTCAGCTGAGGGGGGCCCCATCAGCTGAAAGAATTCGAGTTAATGCATCTCTCTGGTGATGGGCCTCACACAACTTAGGCCTTTTAAAAACATGGCAGTTTTATGTAATATTGCTAAGAGTTTGCCACCCTAAACCCTGGTGCCAAGACTCTTAGCTGCAAATACAGCTGGAGTTTACATTTTAAGATCAAATTACCGTATTGTTGTCTGCTGGGTGATATTCAGCCATACTTTTGTCCTAAATGAAAATAATTACTTTAGCAACTTACAAGCTGTCCTATTTTCTGTCTGTCTTTAAACACAAATTTTGTAACTTACAAAAATATCTATTTATCCTCATTGTCAAAGTCATCTCATATCTCAAAAAAAAAAAAAAAGGCCTAAGACAAACACCGGATTAAATAACATTTACTAAGTTTGCCATGATGCATCCGAACAGTGCCTCTTCTTTGAAAGGGACTCTCTTTTCTCCTGCCCCATCCAAAGCCTACCTCCCACCTTCAGGAATCTTTCTGTTAACATGTAGCCTTCACCGTGCTCTTTGAACTGGTACAGCAGGAGTCCAGATAATTTAACATTGCCTTCTGTTACTCTCTTGATTATTTCTTGGGTATTGGCATTTTCTCCATTACCAATCTGCAGAAGCCTTGAGATCGGAGTCAGTCTTATTACTCCTCTGTGCCCTTCATGTCACTTCATAATACAAGTCGTTGAATCATGAAAGGCCTTTCTTCCCCCAAGGACCTTGACTTTGAGCTGTTAATTAAACTTTCTTTTCTTTTGTTCTTAGTTCAGCTATCACATAATTATCGATTTTTTAAAATGTTCAGACTGGAATTCCTGTGCCATGAAGGGTTTTGAAGATAGGCTTTCTTGATATATCCAGAAGAGGATTGGATGCCGGAAACTGGAGATATCAGTCAAAGGTAGCTTGTTAAAGACAGTTCTGTTGTTTCTTCTGATGATAAAATTAATATACGCCCTTTAAGCAATCTAGGCAAGCCTAGGGAAGAGAATAGAGATGATCCATTATCTCACTACTCAGAAATAACTAACCACTGTTAACATTTTGGTTTTTCTCCTTCCATTTTCTCCTCTCTATGCATGATGTTAGTTTTTTTACTTAATCTATCATGAGTATCTTTCCATGTCAATAAATGTAGATCTGTGTCAGCACCTTTAACAGTCACATCATAGTCCATTGCATACTTGGACCATGTTTAATTTAACCCACCCCCCTATAAGGCACATTAGTTTAGAACAGTGTTTTGCTGTTATACATAATACTATGATGAACATCTTTAATCCCCTACCCCTCACTTGCCCCTCCCTCCTTTCCTCTCCCCACTGGTAACCACTTAGTTTGTTCTCTATACCTGTGAGTCTGGAGAAACTGAATTTTAAATTTAAATTACTTTAGCCACACGTGGCAATGGCTACCATATGGAATAGCGCAAGACTAGATCAAGGAGGACCTCCTTTACCATCCTAAGGAGTTAGGACTTTTTCCTGAGTGAGAGAGAAAAATTGGGAGGTGGGGAGGTGTCATGATTACTGTTTGTTTTGGAAAGATTACGCTAGTGTATAAGTTTGTAACCCTTTTGGGTCCCAGAACTCTGAAACTTGACTTCTTGCCAGGCCCTTTCCTAGGGGCTGCCACACTGGGAATGCAGCCAAGCAGACTTAATCTGGCCCCTTGTGGGGCTGGCATTCTGAAGGAGGAGACACATGAGCAAGAGAAATGCACACACACACATACACACACACATACACGCACACATACACACACACAGAGTGTGTTAGAGGACAGGATAGGAGTATGGATTCACATGCTTGAATCCCAGCTCTTTTATTTATATTCACCTTTTATTAGCTGTGTGACCTCAGGCACATTACTTAGCCTCTCTGCTTCATCTGTAAAATATTATGCAAATAGTACCTACCTTGGTGGTTGATAGGAGGAATAGATTAGTATTTGTAAAGCATTTGAGCAGGGCCTGGCACATAATAAGCACTATATAAGAAGTTCATAAAGGGACTTCTCTGGTGGTCCAGTGGTTAAGACTCTGAGTTTCCACTGCAGAGGGCGTGGGTTTGATCCCTGGTTGGGGAACTGGGAACCTGCATGCATGTGGTGTGGCAACAAAAAAAAAAGAAGTTAATAAATACGTAAATGCTAAGGAGGAGAAATAACCCAGGGAAGGGAGCTGGATGGAGGGGAGAGCTTGCAGTTATGAATTGGATGGCCAGGGCATGCCTCCCAGAGAAGGTGACATTGAGTAAAGATCTGAAGGGAGTGAAAAAATAAGCCATATGGATTATTTCCAAGCAGAGGGAGCAGCACGTTCAGAGGCTCTGAGACCAGACAGTGCCTGGCGTGCGTGAAGACAGTGTGGACACCAGTGTGGCTGGAGTGAAGTGAGAAAGGGACAGGGACGGTGAGGTCAGAGCAGTAACAGATGTCCGGATCCCGTAGGGCGGGGAGTCAGGGTACAGCCTTTGGCCTGTATTTACTTGCGAGGGGAGCCGTTGGAGGATTTCCAGCACAAGATTAACAGGATCCTGGACCTGAGCAGGGATGGGGTGGATGTCAATTTCTGTTGAAGAATCTTCCTGAAGCTATGGGGTGAGGAACTGGAGAGCCGCTGGGTTGAGACTGCAGGTGGAAGACTGAGGAGTTAGGCTGCTGTCCTGATAGGCCAGGTAAGAGTAAGAGATAAGTTCACCTCAGGCAAAAGTGCTAAGAAAAGGGACAGACTTTAGAGAAACGGAGGTTAAAGAAATGGAAGGACTCCATAAGAAATTGGCTCTGGAGGATGAAGAGGAGGGAGGGGTCAGGCACGACTCCCTAGTTTCTGCTTGAGCAGTCGGTGGGATTGAGATTGAGAGGAGGGGCAGGATGAGGGTTACAGTGGAAGCGTTCAGCTTTAGAAGTGTTTCTCATGGGTCCGTGTGATGTTCAGATGGGGGTGTTGAAGATATGCTTGAAGATATGTATCTGTAGCTCAGAGGAGAAGCCTGGGGTGGAGAAAGAAAGTTCTGAGCTATTGGCTCATTGAAGCAGTAAGTGAAGTTGACCAGGAACAGAGATTAGAGTTAGAAGAGATTGGAGCCAAGACAGAGAACCTGGGGAACAGAACAGACAGGATGTGCAGAAACGCCGAGACATGGAGGGTCCTGAGAAGGAATCATTCAAGAGCTAAGAAGCAGACTAGGGGAGACAGCTGGCCTGAGAGGCCTGGAAGAGGTACAGCGGTGCCACAAGACCAAGAAAGAGACCCAGGATCATGCGTCCTTCGGATCCAGCAGGTTGAAACGAGGCCCCGGCCTCCTGTTCTCCTGTGATTTGAGGTCTGGGAGCTGGAGGAGTGGCAGCCACGGTGAAGGTGACAGAGCTCACTAGGAACATGGTGCCTTACATGGTACTTTGTACATAAAAGAGCCATCTAGTAGGTATTTATCAGATGAATGGAGAGTTCAGATTCCCATTCGGTTATTCATTCTGCCTGCCTCCTACTCCCACCCCTAATCTTCCTTAACATTCAGCACCATAAGGTGGTTAAGACCTATTTGGTGACCTGTATTTTGGCGTCACTGATTCGCATTTAGGTAAAAATGCCAGGCTGTTATTATTTCTTTTGATTTAGGCCTATGTCTCTGATAACACGAAATTAACTTTGAAGTGTGTTGCTCAAAATAAACCGAGCTAAGAGCTCCGCTGCAAGGATCACAGACCAGATTACGTGTGCTTGGATTTAAGCAGGCACTTGATAAAGAACATAGCGTCTCCTTGGCTTGTGCTGTCTTTGTGACTTTTGTCGCTTCCTGGAACAGGAGGGCTCTGGCACCGGGAGGCCTTCTGTAATGGTGTGTGAGGACTGACTCCCAGGGCCTCGCCTGACCTCTGACCTGCCAGCATGGGGAGGTGAGTGATGGTGCCGAATCACCGGCACTGTGAAACCCAAGATTTGGTGCCACAGAAGCAGGTCTCGAGAGGGGGGAGGAATCTAAATCCCAAGTGAAAAGTGTTCAAAGTTGTGCAACACATCTGTTTAACACCTTTGTTCTTCCAGGGCCCCAGGGGGGCGCCTGTCACAGAAGGAAAGTGGGGTTCATGTAGTTTACTGTAAAGGGCACACATGTTGGAATCTGGGAGGAGTTGTATTAAGCACAGGATAACCGTCTGTAAGCCTCGGAGGTATGGGAGGGGTGATAAACTCCATGGCGTGGCCCAAGAGCCCACATGGAGACCAGAAACTACAAATAGAAAATTCCATTGGGTTAGCGGGATACCTCCCCCTTCTGTGAGATGTTTTAGTCCATGAAGCGCTCTCTAAAGGGAAGAGTGTAGAAATGAACAGTAAACAATAGAATTTATCCCAAAGGCAGCAAGGTTTGTTTGGTTTTGTTTTTTAAGCCTAATAATAGTCTCTCATTCCTGACAAACTGAGAAGAAAGTTTATTTGCAAAAATGTCTCAGGAATATTTCTAAAAACACAGGATATACAAAACGTATTTATTGACTGTTGCAGGGATGTTGTTAAAGATACTGTTTTTTCCCTTTTTCTCACGCAATCAGCACGGGAGAGATTGGCCTTGGGATTCAGTGTTAGAAAATCTTATTCCTCCCGGGCTGTTTATATGTTTCTGCTGTAACAGGCGGGGTTTTTGGTCGCTATCATGCTCAGCCACCTTTGCAGGCATTTCCTTATTACATGTGTTTCTGGGCTCTAAATTCAGCATCCTTAAACCTGGTTTCATTATAGATTTACTTATTTATCTTATTGAACTTATTCTTATAAGCTGTCTATAATTCTATTTTTGGAACAAAGCAGGGCACAAATAAAACTACTTAATACTCTCCAGAAAGGGGGAACACAGAAGTGTCATCAGGCCTTAATTCTTATTCATGTAATTTTATAATAACGAGTTACATAGCAAAATAGCAATGTGGAAGATGTCAGTATACCGATAACCTACCAGCAGGGAAGTAGGGGCAGCTCAAGCTGAATGTCTTAACTTTCAGATCAGTGGAGGTGAGCGGAGGCCTCTCTGGAGCAGACTGCTTTAGCTAAACCTGTCTTTTGAAATTTCAGGATTGGCATCTCCTGTCTTTTTCCGGCTTCCTGGCATTTCAGCATCTCTCCAGTGGGGTGTCCCCGAATTCTGAACACCAACTTACGCCAAATTATCGTCATTAGCATTCTGGCTGCTGCTGTTTCACTTTTATACTTTTCTGTTGTCATAATCCGAAATAAGTATGGGCGGCTCTCCAGAGATAAGAAGTTTCAAAGGTAGGAGGAAAAAACATTTGTTTTCTAGATGGGATGCCATACCTTCACGTT
Organism: Physeter macrocephalus; assembly: GCF_002837175.3. NCBI lineage: Eukaryota > Metazoa > Chordata > Mammalia > Artiodactyla > Physeteridae > Physeter > Physeter macrocephalus. The sequence goes on along the minus strand of NC_041222.1, from coordinate 93,778,056 downwards.
ATGACTTCCAGACTTCAGGGATTTGGATGGAATTTAAGGAGCAGGTGGCTGGAGGAAGCAGATTTTGTACCGAACACAGCATAGCATGAAAAATTAAACTGTTTGAAATGGTTTAGTCATTTACCACCAAATCATAAGAGGATTTAAGCATAAGCTTCTCCTGTGATAACTTTAAGCTGATTTTTCAGTTAATGTTGATAGTTTGGAAATAGAGTTTTGCTTTTCAGAGCTTATTTGAACTTATTTAAAGGATTGATGAGTGTGTATCTGCTCTAGATTACTTTTATCACTATCACTTTTTTGTTTTCTTTTGACTTTTTAATCATTTGGCAGTTGTAAAAGTGTTACGGTGGTGCTACCACACAGCTTAGAGATCACTGATTTGGTGTTTGTTTATTGCATTATTGATAGTCTCTGTCTCATTAAAAGTATGTGTTTGTTTCTCTAAACAAGGTACTTGGCACGAGTTACTGACATTGAAGCTACAGACACCAATAACCCCAATGTGAACTATGGTATCGTGGTGGACTGTGGTAGCAGCGGGTCTCGGATATTTGTCTATTGCTGGCCAAGGCATAATGGCAATCCTCATGATCTGTTGGATATCAGGCAAATGCGGGATAAAAACCGAAAACCTGTGGTTATGAAAATAAAACCCGGTATGTAAATGATAAATATCTGACCGGTAACCAGGCTCTGCCTTTTCATCCTCTGTGCTGGCTTTCACGTCTTTCCCTTGCTCTCTGCAGTCATCACCCGTTCAGAGCTCACACCGGGACCCAGTTGATCTCCCTGTTGCACTCTGTTTTCCCTTTTCTATTCATCTTGCATAAGGTGACTAATACCTTCATAAAATAGCCTAACCCTTGTCTGTCTTTTTTGTTTCCTGCAGCATTTACCATAGTGCCTTTACTTACGGTGTCTGCTCAAATGTTTGCTAGTTGACATTAATTATGGAGGGATTGTTTTCTAGTTGGTAGCCCTTGGTCTCTATCCTTAATGACAAAGTAATTTCAGATAACTCATGGATATCTGTACTTGAATACATTGGTATGTATTTGTTATTTTTAAAAATTGTTATCCCAGTGCATTTCTCATCATCTAGGTTATTTAAGAAGAGTGACAGTAGAACTTAGAAGAGCTGATATCACTATGTCTAGTTTTAAAGATACTGTAATTTCTAAGTCATTGTGTTATGTAAAAATTGGGATTTGCCTTCGTCATTAGACAATTTAAATCAGTGGTTCTCAACCTTTTTCTGTATCTGTATCATTTCCACGGGCGGCACCGTTCTGTCAAGAGTGTTAGGAATGGAAGATCTCAGGAGTACCTTGAAATAGGCACCTTACGTCTTGATGGTTGATAATCACTGATGTGATTGGGCCATAGATCTTAATGGAGTTTCAGAACTTTTATTTCATGTAGTTAATGTGTTGAATAGTAAAATATTAAATAAAAAATTCTGAAGAATTTATCTTTGAATATATTAGAGAATGTTGACAAAAAATAGCTGTCATAGCTTATGAGCTCCCATTTCAAAAATATAAGTGAAAAAGAGGTTAGTTTTAACTGATAAGAAAACCTGTCCTCATAAAACAGTCTACCAGGACTGTAGACCTTTTGCATCCTACTCATTCTTCAGTGAATAAGTCAGTCCCACTTCTTTCTTCAGGCAACACTCGACAGGTTGACTGTTCTTTGAGGTTTGGGCAGCTTGGCACCAGCATATAGCTCAGAAAATTCAAAATCTCTACCTCATTTTTCAGGTTAAAGAGAGGGAACTTACTCTGAGTCTCTTGTATAAGCATTATTTTGATACCAGAGTACATTTCCATTAACATTTTTTAAAATTAATTAATATATTTTTGGGTGAGTTGGGTCTGTTGATGTGTGCAGGCTTTCTCTAGTTGCGGCGAGCGGGGGCTTCTCTTCGTTGTGGTGTGCAGGCTTCTCATTGCGGTGGCTTCTCGTTGCGGAGCACGGGCTCTAGGGTGCGCAGACTTCAGTAGTTGTGGCGCGCGGGCTCTAGAGCGCAGGCTTACTAGTTGTGGCGCACAGGCTTAGTTGCTCCGTGGCATGCGGGATCTTCCGGGACCAGGGCTTGAACATGTGTCCCCTGCATTGGCAGGCGGATTCTTAACCACTGCACCACCAGGGAAGCCCCCATGAACATTTTTTTAAAGTTATTCATAGAAGATCATTTTCTCTGTAAGTCTTAGTGAATGACTTTTAGTTTTCTATTTTCCCATTTCTTACATTTTTATGTGTGTCTAAATCTAGAAACATTCTCAGAGTTAAAGTAATATTGACCAAATAAATTCACCAGAAAAATAAAACTCTGTAAAGCACTTTGCATTTCATCTGGCTTCACATCCCAGGTTCCATCAGTGATTACCTGCTCTCATGGAATAAGGTGAAAACTTTCATGCCTTGGAGTTGTCCCCTGAGAACAAGGGGTAGCTACAACAGCATCCGAGGGTACACACGAGAATCTCATTAAAATCAGGCTGAATATGATTCTCTTTGATGCTACAGGAAATGTTTGAAGTGGAAATTCAGGTACCTTTTTATAGTACTTCTCTGTCCTGAAGCATGGGCTCTTGTGTATAGCATTATAGCAAAGCTCTAGAAATTTCCTTACTTAATAGATTCTGGACAGTTTTGGGCTTGGTGTCCATTGAAATGGCATTGTATGTGGAGTCCAAAAAATCTGGCTTTTAGTTTGCCTGATGCTGATTGCTTTGACAGATCGCTTAATCTTTCTGAGTCTACAATTTCCTAATCTGTGAAATAAATTTTGGACTTCTAAAATCCCCCTCAGCTTTAATGTTGTAGGCTAAATGACAGCTGGAAATAGTCATTCACTTATGTACTCATTCAACAAGTATTTGTTGAGCACCTGCTATTTGCCAAGAGACCGTGTCAGGTGCTGAGAATAAATTTGAACAAGACACAGTTTGTGCCCTCAAGAAACTTCCAGTTGAAATGAGACAGGCAAGTAAATAGGTAGTTTCGATGAGGTGGAATGAGTGCTCCACCGAGAGGTAGGGGTAAGCATGGAATGTAATGAGAGCTCGCCTTGCCTTCAGAGTCCTGTTAGGGAGGACTTCCAGAGAGGGCATAGCTCAGTGGGTGAGCGGGAGTCAGCCAGGTGAAGGGGTGGGGGGAGGGAGGCAGTCAAAGAGAAGCCTCTTCCTGGTGGAGCTGCAGGGGCCCTAAGGCCAGAGTATGATGCATTACAGAAATTTTATGCAGTCTAGTTGAAGCCAAATGGAAAGAATGTGGCAAGAGATGGGGTAGGTGAGTGCTCAGGGCACATTATGCTGTTCTAGAGCTGAGCTTTATCTGGAGGGCATTGAGGAGCCACCAGAGGATCTCAGACCAGGAAGTTCTCAGACCACAGAGAGTGGTTGGGGATTGCCAGGACTTGAGAGTAGGATGTGCTGCAGCAGGCTGGCAGAGGCTGGTGGTGTCCAGCAGAGATGAGAAGTGAAATAGTGTGAGCAGAGCCAAGGATAGGCGATCAGTGAAACCCAGAACACACGTTGGGGTGAGGGAGAGGGGTTTTACCCAGGATACTGGCTGGGGCTGCTAAGGTAGGTCACGAGCAGTAAGAGCCAGGTTTATAGTGGAAGTTGAGTTTGGGTTTGCATATGTTGCTGTGAGGATAAGCACATGGCTGTGTCCAGTGGACAGTTACTACATACTGATCTGGAGGTTGGGGAAGAGAGCTGGATGGCTGCGATTAAGATTTGGAGATCTGAGGCATAGATGGTGATGGCCGCCATGGGAGTGAGTGAACTTGCTGAGGACAGTGGGGGCATGTTTCTCAAGGGCAAGGATGAGCTCATGTGCAGCTGATCCCAAGTGTCTGACACACAATAGTTGCTCAATTAGGTCTGTGATGACTGAGAAGAGAGCATAGGACTGAACAGGTAGTACCACCATCACTTACAGCCGAGACACTGTGGAAGGAGTTGCCAGAGGGATAGGGAAAAACTAGGAGTGTATGGTGTGTAGTGTGAATTGCTCTCAAATTAGCCTCATTAAAAAAGCATAACTTTTTTTTCTTCTGTACCTCTTAATCTCCTACCCTTATCTTGCCCCTCCCCCTCCCCTCTCCCCACTGGTAACCACTGGTTTGTTCTCTATATCTGTGAGTCTGTTTCTTTTTTTTTATATTCACTAGTTGTAGCTACAACAGCATCCGAGGGTACACACGAGAATCTCATTAAAATCAGGCTGAATATGATTCTCTTTGATGCTACAGGAAATGTTTGAAGTGGAAATTCAGGTACCTTTTTATAGTACTTCTCTGTCCTGAAGCATGGGCTCTTGTGTATAGCATTATAGCAAAGCTCTAGAAATTTCCTTACTTAATAGATTCTGGACAGTTTTGGGCTTGGTGTCCATTGAAATGGCATTGTATGTGGAGTCCAAAAAATCTGGCTTTTAGTTTGCCTGATGCTGATTGCTTTGACAGATCGCTTAATCTTTCTGAGTCTACAATTTCCTAATCTGTGAAATAAATTTTGGACTTCTAAAATCCCCCTCAGCTTTAATGTTGTAGGCTAAATGACAGCTGGAAATAGTCATTCACTTATGTACTCATTCAACAAGTATTTGTTGAGCACCTGCTATTTGCCAAGAGACCGTGTCAGGTGCTGAGAATAAATTTGAACAAGACACAGTTTGTGCCCTCAAGAAACTTCCAGTTGAAATGAGACAGGCAAGTAAATAGGTAGTTTCGATGAGGTGGAATGAGTGCTCCACCGAGAGGTAGGGGTAAGCATGGAATGTAATGAGAGCTCGCCTTGCCTTCAGAGTCCTGTTAGGGAGGACTTCCAGAGAGGGCATAGCTCAGTGGGTGAGCGGGAGTCAGCCAGGTGAAGGGGTGGGGGGAGGGAGGCAGTCAAAGAGAAGCCTCTTCCTGGTGGAGCTGCAGGGGCCCTAAGGCCAGAGTATGATGCATTACAGAAATTTTATGCAGTCTAGTTGAAGCCAAATGGAAAGAATGTGGCAAGAGATGGGGTAGGTGAGTGCTCAGGGCACATTATGCTGTTCTAGAGCTGAGCTTTATCTGGAGGGCATTGAGGAGCCACCAGAGGATCTCAGACCAGGAAGTTCTCAGACCACAGAGAGTGGTTGGGGATTGCCAGGACTTGAGAGTAGGATGTGCTGCAGCAGGCTGGCAGAGGCTGGTGGTGTCCAGCAGAGATGAGAAGTGAAATAGTGTGAGCAGAGCCAAGGATAGGCGATCAGTGAAACCCAGAACACACGTTGGGGTGAGGGAGAGGGGTTTTACCCAGGATACTGGCTGGGGCTGCTAAGGTAGGTCACGAGCAGTAAGAGCCAGGTTTATAGTGGAAGTTGAGTTTGGGTTTGCATATGTTGCTGTGAGGATAAGCACATGGCTGTGTCCAGTGGACTGTTACTACATACTGATCTGGAGGTTGGGGAAGAGAGCTGGATGGCTGCGATTAAGATTTGGAGATCTGAGGCATAGATGGTGATGGCCGCCATGGGAGTGAGTGAACTTGCTGAGGACAGTGGGGGCATGTTTCTCAAGGGCGAGGATGAGCTCATGTGCAGCTGATCCCAAGTGTCTGACACACAATAGTTGCTCAATTAGGTCTGTGATGACTGAGAAGAGAGCATAGGACTGAACAGGTAGTACCACCATCACTTACAGCCGAGACACTGTGGAAGGAGTTGCCAGAGGGATAGGGAAAAACTAGGAGTGTATGGTGTGTAGTGTGAATTGCTCTCAAATTAGCCTCATTAAAAAAGCATAACTTTTTTTTCTTCTGTACCTCTTAATCTCCTACCCTTATCTTGCCCCTCCCCCTCCCCTCTCCCCACTGGTAACCACTGGTTTGTTCTCTATATCTGTGAGTCTGTTTCTTTTTTTTTATATTCACTAGTTTGTTGTATTTTTTAGATTCCACAAATAAGTGATAATAAACAGTATTTGTCTTTCTCTGCCTGACTTATTTCACTAAGCATGATACCCTACAGGTGCACCCATGTTGTTGTTGCAAATGGCAAAATTTTATTCTTTTTTCTGGCTGAGTAGTATTCCATTGCATACACATACCACATACACATACCACATCTTTATCTGTTGATGGACACTTAGGTTGCTTCCATATCTTGGCAATTGTAAATAATGCTGCTGTGAAAATTGGGGTGCATGTATCTTTTCTAATAGTGTTTTTGTTTCCTTCAGATATATACCCAGGAGTGGAATTGCTGGATCATATGGTGGTTCTGTTTCTAGTTTTTGGAGGACCCTCCATACTGTTTTCTGCAGTGGCAACATCAATTTACATTCCCACCAACAGTGTACAAGGGTTCTCTTATCTCTAAATCCTTGCCAATATTTTTTGTTCATGGTCTTTTTGATGATATCCATTCTGACAGGTGTGAGGTGATATCTCATTGTGGTTTTGATTTGCATTTCCCTGATGATTAGCGATGTTGATCATCTTTTCATGTGCCTGTTGGCCATCTATCTGTATGTCTTCTTTGGAAAAATGTCTCTGCAGGTCTTCTGACCATTTGTTAATCAGGTTGTTTGCTTTTTGTTATATTGAGTTGTATGAGCTGTTTATATATGTTGGATATTAACTCCTTATTGGTCATATCACTTGCAAATATTTTCTCCCTTTCAGTAGGTTGTCTTTTTTGTTTTGTCGATGGTTTCCTTTTCTGTGCAAGAGCTTTTATGTTTAATTAGGTTGCATTTGTTTATTTTTGCTTTCCTTTCCTCTGCCTTAGGAGACAGCTCCAAAAAAAATATTGCTACTTTTTATGTCAAAGAGTGTTCTGCCTATGTTTTCTCTAGGAGCTTTATGGTTTCTAGTCTGACATTTAGGTCTTTAATCAATTTTGAGTTTATTTTTGTAGATGGTGTTAGAAAATGTTCTAATTTCATTCTTTTACATGTAGCTGTCCAGTTTTCCCAGCACCATTCACTGATGAGACTATCTTTTCTTCATTGTATATTCTTGCCTCCTTTGTTGTAGATTAGGCGACTGTAAGTGCGTGGGTTTATTTCTGAGCTCTCTATTCTGTTCCATTGATCTATATGTCTGGTTTTGTGCTGGTACCATGCTGTTTTGATTACTGTAGGTTTGTAATATAGTCTGAAGTCAGGGAGTGTAATACCACCAGTTCTTTTCTTTCTCGGGTTTGTTTTGGTTGTTCGGATTCTTCTGTGTTTCCATACAAATTTTTAAATTACTTGTTCTAGTTCTGTGAAAAATGATAGGGATTGCATTGAATCTGTAGATTGCCTTAGGTAGTATGGTCATTTTAACAGTATTAATTCTTCCAGTCTCAGAACACAGTATTATCTTTCCATCTGTCTGTGTTGTCTTCAGTTTCTTTCATCAGTGTCTTATAGTTTTCAGAATACAGGTCTTTTACTTCCTTAAGTAGGTTTATTCCTAGGTATTTTGTTCTTTTTGATGTGATGGTAAATGGGATTGTTTCCGTAATTTCTCTTCCTGATAGTTCGTTGTTAGTGTATAGAAATGCAACAGATTTCTGTATGTTTATTTTGTATCCGGCAACTTTATCAAGTTCATTGATGAGCTCTAGTAGTTTTTGGTGGCGTCTTTAGGATTTTCTATGTGTAGTATCATGTCATCTGCAAACAGTGACAGTTTATGAAGAAGCATACCTTATAAGCTAAAGTATCTACTTGTTAACATGAGTGTCCTTTTTCTGTAGGCATTTCAGAGTTTGCTACCTCTCCAGAGAAAGTCAGTGATTACATTTCTCCACTCTTGAACTTCGCTGCAGAGCATGTACCACGGGCAAAACACAAAGAGACCCCTCTCTACATTCTCTGCACAGCTGGAATGAGAATCCTCCCCGAAAGGTGATCCTTCCCACGAGGGCAGGGCCAGCCAGCCTGGTGGTGGTATTGGCTGTGGTGGGTTTTCTCCCTCTTCATCCCCCTCATCTCCCTCCTCCTTGTCTTCCTCTACCATCATCATCATCTAAAGGAAGACATTAAAAATTCTTTTTTCAAATCTGGAGTAGTACCAGACCTATTCCCTTAGTCAGAACTCACCAAATATCTTTTAATGTACTTATTTATGACTATAAATAGTAAAGTTGTCATTAAAAAAAACTGATTTTCTGTTTTATTAGTTTAAGGATTGTTTGCAGTTGTAGTTTTACATCTCAGAATCACATAATTTACACAGCTTCTGAAAATTCCTTCTTTTTTTTTTAAACATCTTTATTGGAGTATAATTGCTTTACAATGTTGTGTTAGTTTCTGCTGTATAACAAAGTGAATCAGCTATATGTATACGTATATCCCCATATCTCCTCCCTCTTGCGTCTCCCTCCCACCCTCCCTATCCCACCCCTCTAGGTGGTCACAAAGCACAGAGCTGATCTCCCTGTGCTATGCGGCTGCTTCCCACTAGCTGTCTATTTTACATGAAAATTCCTTCTTAAAATAAACAGTCTTTTCAATGAACTGCTTTGGTTTTAAAATTTATTTTTTTCACATAAGATATACCAGAGCCATAGGGTTTTTTTTTTTCTTTCTAAAACAGAAAAATTCAGGATATAATATATTGATATGTAAATTTTTGGATTGTCTTACAGTCAACAGAAAGCCATTCTAGAAGACCTTCTGACTGACATCCCCGTGCACTTCGACTTTCTGTTTTCTGACTCTCATGCAGAAGTAATTTCAGGGAAACAAGAAGGTTGGTATGTTAGTCTTCAACTTGATATTTGTGAAGCTATTCCTTTAAGTCCTCCCCATCTTCCTCATGTACACTTTATTAAATTACTCTTAACATCTTAAAATTTAGGAAACCATGCCTTCAAATATTATAATTTTTTAATGGAAAAACCAGTTTCTTACCTGACTGGTCTTTATAATCCAAACATTAAGCCATTAAAAAAATAACTTGGTTTGTCTTCATCACATTTAGGAAGTATATTTTGGACTTGTTTTGATAGAAAAGCTTTGTGTTCCTTGCCTAAGTTATACAGCTTTCTGGAATTATGATAATTACTGAACTGTTGGAACCTTCTACTGATTTACTTGTTAGGAAGGGGAAATTATTCTTGACTTTGATACACTGAGGAAATGTTCTGTTTTCAAAGAAATAATTCTACTTGAGAATGAAAGGGCAAGTCACTGAAATTATTTGGGGAATAGCGTGCTAGAAATGGAGACCAAAAAGCATTTAATTTAAAATCATCTATCATTTCGCCAGTAATTGGACAAAATTCACATATTGCCATCAAGCTGTTTATTGACAAGTAAGGTACACAGTTAGCTGCTTATATAAGGCAGTTTTAGATGCAATAAGGAAGATAAGGAAAAACTATCATGGAAATTTGAAAGAAGAAGACTTTTTTTTTTCCTAACTAGGGGCATCATGGAGAAAGTGACGTTTGAACTGGGCCTCAAGGGATAATTATAAACACAGCATGCCAAATCATGGTAAAGCTAGGACTCTGAGAGAGGGATACGAAGCTCATTCTAGGCAGAAGAAATGATTTGAGTCAACACAGGTCGGAAAAGCTGCACTATGGACAGAGGAATAAAAATATTTTAATTTGGTGGGATGATGGCCCTTTCAAAAGGTTGTGGTAATATTAAAAGTTGGACAGGTCTTGGTGATGTCAGCATCATGGTGGCGTGCATGGTTCCTTTTCTCTCTCCCCTTTGATTTACAACTAATTGGACATCCACAACCAAAAAAAAATGCCTCTGCACAGCACACTAGGACACTCAAGAAATCAACTCATCAGTGCCCAAGAAAATGGGTGGATTGGACCTCAGAGGAGGCTACAGAGCCAGGCCAGGAGCAGCAGGCGTGGCAGTGGGCCAGCACGACCTCTGGCAGAGGAGGTGGAGGGTGAAGGTGGTAAGCTGGGGTGGGGAGTTTACCTGGCTGAGTACTGCAGCTGGAGGGATTCTGTGAGGAGAGACCACAGCAACTGGGGGCAGAGAAAGAAAAGAGAGGAAGGCAGAGAGAGCTGAAGGAATAAGTTTCTTGCTGTCTGCCCTGGGATTCTAGCAAGAGGACAGCCCACAGACCTCTGGGACTCCCCCGCCTCCACTCAAGGATCCTCTTCTGGGCTATGGCACTCCCAAAGCCCCAGGTGCTAAGCACACATCTCCCCAACTCTGTCACCATCCATTTTTTTCCCTTTCCACTGGCTTTTTTTATGTTCCTACTCCCAACGTTAGTGATGAGTCAGCTCAGGTAAGAAAAACCAAAAACTTGTGCTGTAGTGCCACCTTCTAGAAAACAAAACAAAGGCTTCTAGTGACCAGTGTGTTGAATTGTTAGAATGATAGTAAACAAAGCTTTACTTAAATAGGAAAGTCATTTGCTACTTCAAATGCAGTGACAGAGGCACTTTTCATCAAACACTATGAAAAATCAAAGCAGTGTGGTATCACAAAAAGAAGAAAAACACTTTCCTAGCAACAGAACTTAAAGACATGGAATATTGCAATCTAACTGGTAAAGAATTCAAAATAGCTATTAGGAAGAAATTCAATGAGGTACGAGAAAACTCAGAAAGGCAGTACAGTGATCTCAGGAATAAAATTTTCAAACAGAAAATTTAGCAAAGAGATTGAAATTCTAAAAAAGAACCAAACAAATTCTAGAGCTGAAGAACTCAATAAATGAGATGAAGAATGCATTAACAAGCATTGAAAGTAGAGCACATCAGATGAAGAGAGAACAAGTGAGCTCAAGGGTAGGAATATAGAAACGTTTCAGGTGGAAGAGGAGAGAGAACTAAGATTTTTAAAAAGTGGAGAAACCCTATGAAAACTATCAGGCTTCATTAGAAAAGCCAATGTAAGATGAATGGATATCCTAGAAGGAGAAGAGAGAGAGTAGGGAGCAGTGAGAATTCAGAGATATAATAGCTGAGAACTTCCCAAACTTGAGGAAGGAACTGGATATACAAGTCCAAAAGCTGATGGAACACTTCGTTATTTCAACACGAAAGACCTTATCCAAGACACATTATATTAAAACTGTCCAAAGTCAGTGATGAAAAAATTTTAGATGCAGCCAGGGAAAAAAAGACAGTAACCTACAAAAAAACCCCGTTAGGCTATCACCAGAGTTCTCTGGAGAAACGCTATAGGCCAGGAGTGGAATGACATATTCAAAGTATTGAAAGATAAAAATTGCCAACCAAGAATACTCTATCCAGTAAAAGTTATCCTTCAGATATGAAGGAGAAGTAAAGGCTTTTCCAGATAAACAAAAGCTGAGGGAGTTCACCACCACTAGACTACAAAAAATGTGGAAAGGAGCTCTTCAAGCTGAAGTGAAAAGATGAAAGTACACAGAACTCTGATTAAGGTGATAAATGGAATTAGAAAACTAACTCTTTTTTAGAATAGTGTATTAAACAATTATAGCATAAAGGTTAAAGGAAAAGAGCATTAAGAATAACTATAGGTACTACAACTTGGTAACAAAATTGCAGCATAAAAAGAATTTGTGACATGAAAAATATAAAAGGGGAAAAGTAAAAGGATGGGACCTTTACAGGTGAATGAAGATAAATTGTTATCAGCAGAAAAAGGACTATTTGTGAGATATTTTATGTAAACCTCTTGGTAACCACAGAGTAAAAATCCGAACAGAGATAAGTAACATAAAAAAGGGGGAAACTAAGCAAATCACCATGGAAAACCCTGAACTTTCAAAGGTATACAGAAACAGAAGGAAAAAGAAACAATGGAGAGACAACCAGAAGGCAAAAGATTAAATGGCAATAGTAAATCCTTACACATAAATAATTACTCTAAATGTAAATAGATTGGGCTCACCAATCAAAAGGCACAGAATGACTGGATGGATCAAAAAAAAAAAAAATGACCCAACTATACACTGTCTACAGGAGACTCATTTCCTCTCTACAGACACACATAGGCTCAAAGTGGAAGGATAAAAGATGATATTCCAAGCAAATAGAAACCAAAAGAAAGCTGACATAGTTATATCAGACAAAATAGACTTCTAGACAAAAAGGATAACAGGTATCAAAGAAGATCCTTATATAATGACAAAGAGGTCAATACATCAAGGAGATATAACAATTGTAAATGTATATGCTCCCAACAGCTGAGCACCGAAATATATTAAGCAAATACTGACAGGTCTTAGGGGAGAAGTCGACAAAAATACAACATTAGTAAGGGCTTCAGTACCTCACTATCATCAATGGATAGATTGTCCACACAGAAAATCAACAAGGAAACATTGGAATTGAACCAGGACAAGCAAACTTAACAGACATATACAAAACAATCCATCCAACAGCAACCGAATACACATTCTTCTCAAGTGCACATGGAACATTCTCCAGGATAGATCATGTGAGAGGACACAAAACAAATGTTAGCAAACTTAAGAAGATTGAAATCATACCAACTATCTTTTCTGACCACAATGGTATAAAACAAAAAATCGGCAACATGAAGAAAGCTGGAAAATCTACAAATACGTGAAAACTAAACAGCATACTTCTCAACAACCAGTGTGTCAAAGAAGAAATCAAAATCAAAAGAGAAATTTAAAAATTACAGTAAGTCCCCTACACATGAATGAGTTCCATTCCGAGAGCATGTTCCTAAGTCCAGTTTGTTCATAAGTCCAACAAGGTTAGCACAGGTACCCAACTAACACAATCAGCTCTATAGTACTGTACTGTAATAGGTTTATAATACTTTTCACACAAATAATACATAAAAAACAACAAACAAAAAATAAAGAACATTTTAAATCTTACAATATAGTACCTTGAAAAGCAGTAGTATGGTACAACAGCTGGCATACAGGGGCTGGCATGGAGTGAACAGGCAAGAAGAGTTCCTGACTGGAGTAGGGAGAGGGGGTGGGAGATGGTAGAGCTGAAGGATTGTCAGCAATAGGAGACAGAGGGCAAGCTGCAATTTCACTCACATCTGACATTGATGGCACAGGTTTTGGGCTTGAAATAAAAATACTATACTACTGTATTCCATACAGTACTGTGCAGTAAAGTGCACAAAAGCACAGCTACTTGTAAAGGATGCACACACATGGCGGTGTATGCCAGACATGTGAATTAACTTATGTGATTGGACATGCGAATGCATGCTCACATCTTTGAAAGTTTGCAACTTGAAGGTTTGTAGGTAGGGGACTTACTGTATCTCAGAACAAATGAAAATGGAAATACAACATATCAAATATTATGGGATGCAGCAAAGGCAGTTCTGAGAGGAGAATTTATAGCGATAAATGCATATATTAAGAAATTAGAAAGAGTTCAAACAACCTAACTTTGCACCTTAAGGAACTAGAAAATGAAGACCAAATTAAGCCAGAAGTTAGCAGAAGGAAAGAAATAATAAAGGTTAGAGCAGAAATAAATGAAACAGAGACCAGAAAAACAATAGAAAGGATTAACGAAACTAAGAGCTGGTTCTTTGAAAAGATAAACAAAATTGACAAACCTTTAGCCAGACTAAGAAAAAAAAGACTCCAAGTTAGAAATGAAAGAGGAGACATTACGACTGATATTACGGAAATACATAGAATCACGAGACTACTATGAACAATTATATGCCAATAAATTACATAAGCCAGAAGAAACGGATACATTTCTAGAAACACACAACCTTCCAAGACTGAATCAGGAAATAGGAAATCTGACCAGACTGGTAATCAGTGAAGAGATTGAATTGGTAATCAAAAAAACTTCAACACAGAAAATTCCAGGACCAGATGGCTTCACTGGAGAATTCTACCAAGCATTTAAAGAAAACATCAATCCTCCTCAAACTCTTCCAGAAAGGAGCAGGGAATACTCCAAACTCATTCTACAAAGCCAGCATGACCTTGACACCAAAACCACATAAAGATACCACAAGAAGAGAAAACTATAGACGAACATCCTGATAAATATAGCTGCAAAAATTCTCGACAAATCAGCAAAATATTAGCAAACTGAATTCAAGAACACCTTAAGAGGATTATACACCATGACCAAGTGGGATTTATCCCTGGGATACAAGGATGATTCAACATATGCAAATCAGTAAATGTTAATACATCAATAAAATGAAAGATAAAAATCACTTCATCTCAACAGATGCAGAAAAAGCATTTGACAAAATACAGCATCCTTTCATGGTAAAACAAACAAACAAGCAAAAACCCTTAAAAAATCAGGTGTAGAAGGAACATACCTCAACATATTAAGGGCCACATATGACAAACTCACAGCTAACATTATACTCAATGGAGAAAAACCAAAAGTATTTCCTCCAAGATCAGGAATAAGACAAAGATGCCCACTCTCATTACTCCTATTCAATATAATATTGGAAGTCCTAGCTACAGCAGTTAGGCAAAGCAAAGAAATACATCTAAATTAGAAAAGAAGTAAAATCATCACTATTTGCTGATGATATGTTCATATATAAAGAAAATCCTAAAAACACAGTCAAAAATATTGGTTAATTGTTGCATTAATCAACTATTTCATTAAAGTGGCAGGATGCAAAATCAACATACAGAAATTAGTTGCATTCCTTTATGCTAATGATGAAGCATCTAAAAAAGAAATCTAGAAGATGATCGCAGTCACAGAAGCACTAAAAATGTAAAATACTTGGGAATAAATTTAACCAAGGAAGTGAAAGATCTGTACAATGAAAACTAAACGACTTTGCTGAAAGAAATCAAAGCCATAAACAAATGGAAAGATGTCCCGTGTTCATGGATCAGAAGAATTGATATCGTTAAAATGGCCATACTACTCAAAGCCATCTACAGATTGAGTGCAATCCCCGTGAAAATACCAAAGACATTCTTCACAGAAATAGAAGAAACAATCCTAAAATTTGTGTGGAACCACAAAGGACCCTGAATAGCCAAAGCAATCCTGAGAAAAAAGAACAAAGCCAATCAGGCATCTGGGTTTCAAACTATACTGCAAAGCCATAGTAATAAAAATAGTATGGTGCTGGCACAAAAATAGACATAGCAACCAATGGAACAGTTCAGAGCCTGGAATTAAATTCGGGCATATATGGTCAACTACTGTTTGACAAGGGAGCCAAGAAAGCTCAAAGGATAAAAAACAGTCTCTTCAACAGATGATGCTGGGAAAACTGGAGAAACACATGCAGAGCAATGAAATTGGACCCCTGTCTCACACCATTCACAAAAATTAACTCAAAACAGATCAAAGACTTAAACATAAGACTCAAAACCATACAACTTCAGTAAGAAAGGAAGAAGCTCATCTATTGGTCATGGCAATGTTTTTTTTGGATATGACACCAAAAGCACAAACAACAAAAGCAAAAATCAACAAGTGGGCTACATCAAACTCAGAAACTTCTGTACAGCAAAAGAAATAATTAACAAAATGAAAAGACAACCTACAGAATAGGAGAAACTTTTTGCAAACCATCTATCATGTAAGTGGTTACTATCCAAAATATATAGAGAACTTATACAACTTAATAACAACAACCCAAAAAATCTGGTTTAAAAATGGGCAGGGTTTCCCTGGTGGCGCAGTGGTTGAGAGTCCGCCTGCCGATGCAGGGGACACGGGTTCGTGCCCTGGGCCGGGAAGATCCCACATGCCGCGGAGCGGCTGGACCCGTGAGCCATGGCCACTGAGCCTGTGCTCCGCAACGGGAGAGGCCACAACAGTGAGAGGCTCGCGTAACGCAAAAAAAAAAAAAAAAAAAAAAAAATGGGCAGAAGAACTAAGACATTTTCAAAAGAGTGTGTCAAAATGGCCAACAGGCATATGAAAAGATGCTCCACATCACTAATCATCAGGCAAACACAAATCAAACCCACAGTGAGCTATCACCTCACACCTGTTAGGAGACAACAGGTGCTGGTGAGAATGTGATGAAAAGGGAACGCTTATACATTGTTGGTGGGAATGAAAATTTGTCCAACACTATGGAAAACAGTATGGAGGTTCCTCAATAAAATAAGTTCTCAATAAAAATAGGGCTACCATACGATCCACCAATTCCATTTCTGGATATATTCCCAAAGGGAATGAAAATAGAATTTTGACAAGATGCATGTACTCCCATGTTTATTGAAGCATTATTCACAATAGCCAAGATACGGAAACAACCCAAATGTTCATCAACAGACAGATGGATAAAAAAAGATGTGGTGGATATACACAATGGAATCTTATTCAACCATGAGAAAGGAGGAAGGATATCCTGCTGTTTTTGACAACATGGATGGACCTTGAGCACATTATGCTGAGCGAGATAAGTCAGAGAAAGACAAGTACTGTATCATATCACTTATTTGTGGAATCTGAAAAAGTCCAATGTGTAAAAAGACAGTAAAATGTTGGTTACTAGGGGATGGGGTCAGGAGATAAGATTGATGCTGTTCAAGGGTAGAAACTTGTAACAGTGGGTAAATAAGCCATAGAGACTTAATGCGCAGTGTAGTGAATATAGACAATAATACTGTACTATAATGATGTAATGTGATAATAATATCGCTACAAGGGCAATCATATTACGATATATAAACGTATCAAAGTAACACACTGTACCCCTTAATTTACACAATGTTACATGCCAAATTTATTCAATTAAAAACAAGTTAGACAGGTCTCGAATTGTTGGGCTGTGGAGTTTGGTCTTTGTTCTGTAGATCAGCCCAGCAGAGGATAGCATGGGTTGGAGTGGGAGAGTAGGGGCAGGAAAGTCAATTCAGTCTCTGTACCAGCTTAAATCAAGGCAGTAATGAAAATGGGTGATGATCCGATGTAGAAAATGTTATAAAAAGAGAATCAGACTTGGGAACTGAGTGAAAGTGTGAGATAAAAGAATGGAAGGGTTAGAGTTCACTTGTCTTTAAAACCTTGTACTTGATAGGTTTAACCTCATAAAAAGTGAAAACTCCAGTATTTCAAAACAACCTATAAATTTCAAAGGAACAGGAGTGCCTAGGGAATTATATTTTCAACCCACACAAATGGTATGAAACTACAAAATTAAAAGCTGAGGGCTTCCCTGGTGGCGCAGTGGTTGCGCGTCCGCCTGCCGATGCAGGGGAACCGGGTTCGCGCCCCGTTATGGGAGGATCCCACATGCCGCGGAGCGGCTGGGCCCGTGAGCCATGGCCGCTGAGCCCGTGAGCCATGGCCGCTGAGCCTGCGCGTCCGGAGCCTGTGCTCCGCAACGGGAGAGGCCACAACAGAGGGAGGCCCGCATACCACAAAAAAAAAAAAAAAAAAAAAAAAAAAGCTGAGAGTTCTTGGAAAACCACTAGGAAAAGGTAATACCTCAATAGAAATGTATTTTTTCAGATAATGTTTTCACAGCTTATCAGGGAATGAAATAAATGTTTGCACTGACTGCAGTGATCAGGATTATATAAAATATTTTTAAACTTTACTCTTCTTATAACGTCTCTAGGTGTGTATGCTTGGATTGGCATTAATTTTGTCCTTGGACGATTCGAGCATATTGAAGATGGTAAGTATCGTGTTTCCAACGAATGTATCTAACTGGAAATTATGGCTTTTTCTATTTCATGCAAAGCATAAAAAAGGAGCTGAGTGTTGTGACACAGCTGGGTGTGTAGGAGCAGAGTGGGAGGTGCTGCTGTGTCACACAGTAAACTTGATCTTAGTGGGGAAGAGCAAGCTGGGTCTGCCTAGATACACTTGCACCCACCATCAAAGCACGATGACTCTTCACAAGATCCCGATTCTCTGCAATTGTTCCATTCCAGTGGCTGTTTCTTGTTCTTTCCAGATGATGAGGCAGTTGTGGAAGTTAACATCCCTGGTAGCGAAAGCAGCAAAGCCATTCTCCGTAAAAGAACAGCCGGTATTCTCGACATGGGAGGTGTCTCAACCCAGATAGCATACGAAGTCCCCAAAACTGTAAGCTTTGCCTCCTCACAGCAGGTTATTATCTGTACAAATTTCCTTCTGTTTGGTTTGATTTTCATTTAACATGTCTCCATCCATTTGTGTTTTGTTTTCTGAGTCTGAACACATCTTTACTGTGCTTGCCGAGGGTACCACCTTCTCAGCCCAGGAGAAAGGAGACAGGAGGAAACCAAGGCAAACCTCCACTAAGCCGTTTGTGTTTGTTCATTGAAGTCAGCTGGTTTGTTTTCTGAACGTACCTAGAATTTTCCTTTGGTGTATATGTCAGCCACACACTTGAGTTTTTGTTTCTATTTCCAGTCACTTCTTTTCTCAACAGGTATTGTGAAACTTAATATAATAGTATCAGATTTCTTAAGTTATAATTGGGAGAAATACTCTTGTGTGTGGCTCAGACAGCTTTTGATTTTTCTGGAAAGGATAGAGCTTTGTATCCACTGCTTCCACGTTTCTGAACTCATGGTTTACTCTGTCATTTCTGCATATCCCCTTCGGTACTGTAGTTTCCCAGTAGGCTGGGTGGCCTTGTGTAGAGGGTGTCCAGATGCATCCCTGAATTGCTCTATGTCTTTATTACTGTTTCCATTCAGCTCTAGATTAATACCTAGCAGAGTGAGTGGTTAGAAAAGAGTGGAGCTGGGCAAGCCTGAGCTGCATCGTCATCCTGTCCTCACTAGTTCTGGGACCTTATACAAGTCACTTAGCTTTTTTGAGCGAGCCTCTTCAGCTATAAATGTGACTGCAAGTGCCTCTAACAGAGGGTTATCATAAGGCTGATTGAGGTAGTGCATATAGTATATCTAATGGCCTGCTAGGCACCTCATATCAGCTCAGTAAACATTATTGAAGTATGTCTTAAGCTCCTTAGAAAATGCTTTGTAAATTCGAGTATTACAATTTGTGTTTCCTGCTTCCCATCCAGACATGCCTCTAGAAACTATTACACTCTTTGTACAAAGTCATGTTTTCCCCTCAAATAAAGTAAGAAACTCATAGAAAAGTAAGTTTGGAAAAAAATACTGAAAAATCAGGAATAAAAATTTCCCATGGATGCATCATCCAAAAAAATTGTTGTTAACATTTTGGCATATTTCTTTTCTTTTTTATCTGTTTATAGTGTTTAAAAATATGGTTGTTATAATCTTTCTGTTTGTACAATTTTTGTCCTTTATTTAGCAGTGCATAAGCATATTCCTCCATAAGCTTTATTACCATTATTAACTAACCCCTACTTGGAATTGTATATATAGATGACATCCAGTTTTTTCTGTCACAGAATTGAAAAGGACATCTCTGTGTATAGAGACTTTTCAATGTTTAGGATTATTTTCAAAGCACAGGATTCCATAAGTAGATTTACTAGATCAGAGGATATGAAACCACATTGCTAACGTCCCTTTTCAGAAAGTCATATCAGTATCACAAATGTGCAGCCCATCTGAAATCTCTTAAGTCAGGATTGTCATATTGAATGAGGAGGGATGCTTAGAAGGACCCTTGGGAAATGCACATGCAGAAATTTTTGCTCCTTTTGGATGAGAATTTTTGTAGATCCCTCTTTTTAACAGGAGGTAATTGTTTTTGTATTGCTTAAAATACTAAAGCTTGTGATCTTTACGTCTGTAGGAAGAAGTAGCTAAGAACTTATTGGCCGAATTTAACTTGGGATGTGACGTTCACCAAACTGAGCACGTGTACCGCGTCTACGTGGCCACGTTTCTTGGGTTTGGTGGCAATGCTGCTCGACAGAGATATGAGGACAGAATATTTGCCAGCACGGTTCAAAAGAACAGGTAAAGCACCTTCCATTGCTCGGCCGTCACCTTGAAACCACGGTTTGTCCTCACAGAAGATGTATCCAGGCCAAGCAGGGAGACCTCAGTCAGCAGAAGCATATCAGCACAGTTAGCTGTTTATTGCCCTGCCCGCTGAGCTGGAGAAGAAATGAAAGGGCAGCAGGGTCCTGCCTTTGGCCCCAGCTCACCCGCCTCCAAAGAAGGCTCTCATTCTCTCAGACCCATGGCTCCCCTGCTGGATTAGAGGTTTCACTTTCAGGATATTAAAATACTTTTGAACCCTGGGTGGTGCTATTTCAGATTGCGATGATAGCATTGAGTTACGGGATGTCCTGGCAGTGTCGTGGGAAACCAGCCTGGCAGTTATTTAGTGAATAAGACCGTAGTGAAGGAAGTTATTCACGAGAAAGGAACGATCTAGAAGTCAAAGTTAGTGATTTTAAACCTCTTTGGCAGTGAAACTTTTAAAAATGAGTTCATGAAGAATTCTGGTATAGAAAATATGCAAAAACACTTTAACAGTTTAAATTTATTTTATAAGTTTAAGTGTATACCAATTATTTATTTGAAATTAGTCCACAAGAACAGAAAAGCCATATGGATGAATAAAAAAATCTGAAATCTGGGTTTTTGTAAAATGTTATTAATTACTGTGCTTTGTTTTGTTTTGTTTTGTTTTCTTTTGTTTTTGACTGCACTGGGTCTTCGTTGCTGCACGTGGGCTTTCTCTAGTTGCGGCGAGCAGGGGCTGCTCTTCATTGTGGTGCATGGTCTTCTCATTGCGGTGGCTTCTCTTGCTTCAGAGCATGGGCTCTAGGCGCACAGGCTTCAGTAGTTGTGGCTCACAGGCTCTAGAGGGCAGGCTCGGCAGCTGCGGTGCACGGGCCCAGTTGCTCCGCAGCACGTGGGATCCTCCTGGACCAGGGCTCGAACCCCTGTCCCCTGCATTGGCAGGCAGACTCCCAACCACTGCGCCACCAGGGAAGCCCCTTTGTTTTGTTTTGACAAAACAATCTTGAGGAGAAAAATCCTGATTCATAGAAATAAGTGATCGTGTATTTCCTTGATCTGTTTTAATCTTTTTTGTTGTTGTTGAGGTATAGTTGATGTACAATATTATGTAAGTTTCAGGTGTACAACATAGTGATGCACAGTTTTTAAAGGTTATAGTTCATTTATAGTTATTATAAAATAATGGCTACAATTTAATCTTAATAAACCTGTGGAGGCCTGAACTTTAAGAAAGGCCAAGTCAGAGCCATTCAGTACCTCATTTTTCAGAAACTTACATGTGTGAATAGGAGAAGCAATAAAAACTTGTTCTTTGTCTGCTCCAGACATTAACTGAATAGCGTTAGTTAAGAGAGATTAACTAGTCCCCATTTCTTTTTAAAAATAGTATGTTATATAGCACACTTTAGTATAATTATTTTTAGTAATAGTCTTAAAATAGAAATATTTTATAAGTGATGTTTAAGTTAGAATTTTGGAGAAACACCTTCTTCTGCAACCCTAATTTTTACTAATTGGTTTTAATGTCAAGAAGGTTATATAATGGACATTGCAGTGGTACTTTTTAATTTAGATGTAGAGCAACTAAAAACTGTAACATGAAGTATACATTTGACTCATCTTGGACTTTTATTATAATTATAAATGTTAGTCATCACTTTTTGCATATGTCATGAATTGAGCCTTGAAAGGCATATTTATCCCTTTGCCATTAGTAGTGATGATTGATTTTTTAAAATTACTTAAACATTTTTAGTGCATTTTGAGTTGCCCTGATCTTAGGAATAAGCAACTTGTCAGTTGAGTGGCAGGTAAAAACTTGACTTAATGTCAGTGACTGAATATCAAATTCAGGAGCCTTCCTAATAGTTAAACACCTTTTAGGCCCATGGGATTTCCTGGTATCAAACAGTAACATAACTCCAGCTGTTGTATGCTCTTTTCTACTTGAGGACACACAGCAGGATGACAGATCTGGACATTTCATCAGCAGGTAGTAAGCATAGGGCATTTCAGTGAACAAGTTAAGATTTCTACAGGACTTCTCAGAGCCTGTAGTACAATAGAAACTTATTTGCTGCAGTTGGGATCAATAGTTGGTTAACTTAAAAATTCAGACAAAACAGAATCATAAAAATAGAATCAACCCCAAGCATTTTGTTTTAACTTATGTATTCATTTGCCAATCTTTTGCTCTGGACTAAAGGCTTTTCTTAGGCTATTTCTTAGGCTGTTTCTCTGGCAGGCACTGCACCCACTCATCTTGATGTCATTTTGGCTTTCTTTAAAGGATACCAGGGCCTTAAAGACATCTGTGAAGCAATTTGATACCAATTTCGTCTAGATTTTTATTAATTTTTCCCAACTTTTTTTTCTTTTAATCTTGCTAACACCTAATTTGACACTGGTTTTCTAGCGATCTGCCTTTATCATATTTTTCTAAGCCATCTAACCTTAGCTTTAACAGGACCAGTGACTTCTTTTCACAGTCACATTTCATCTGTATATAATTAAAATCACAAGCAGTAGTGGCAGAAACGGGGCTGCGAACAACACAGCGGGTGGGCGTTGGACTGCAGTGAGCGGGACACTGGGAGGAGCTTGTTAACCGTGGATCCTCAGCAGCCGTGGACACCAGGCTATGTCACAGGGCACAGAAAGCGTCAGTAATCTGACCAAGTCATAGTTTCACTGGACCCCATTCAGCTGTCTGCTGTACACACATGTGTATCATGAATCTCCAGGAGGGGCTTGAGTCCATGTTTTCCCAACTTAATTTTTCCGGAACCCTTTTGTGTTCCATAGGGCAGAGTTTGCGAAACACTGACTTGCAGCCACTTTCTTCTTCACACAGTTTTCTGTTGGTCTCATGATGAAGTTTCTCTTTGTCCTGTAGGCTCCTGGGGAAACAGACTGGGCTGACTCCTGATACTCCGTACCTGGACCCCTGCCTACCCCTGGACATTAAAGATGAAATCCAGCAGAATGGACAGACACTGTACCTGCGGGGGACGGGAGACTTTGACCTGTGCCGAGAGACCATCCAGCCTTTCATGAACAAAACAAACGAGACGCAGACCTCCCTCAATGGGGTCTACCAGCCCCCGATTCACTTCCAGAACAGTGAATTCTACGGCTTTTCTGAATTCTACTACTGCACTGAGGATGTGCTACGGATGGGGGGAGACTACAGCGCTGCCGCGTTTACGAGAGCTGCGAAGGTAACCAGCCAGGAAGCCAGGGTAGATGGCGACGGGCCCAAGTCCAGAGCAGGGCAAGGGGGAGGGCGAAGGCTGCGTGCAGCACCTCGGCAGCCCTGCTCCCTTGGTTGGGCCAGAGGAATAGTCACAGCAGAAGCAGAAAGTCCCCTGTGAGACTGGTGATCCCAGACTTCCTCCCTTGGTCCTCTGACCTTCAGGTTCTTGGATGGTCTCATCCATGTTCGTGGTTTGCTGCTGCCTCTCAGGAGGAGGCTCTGCATCTGCCTGCCCAGTGCCTGCTAGATTTCACTACTGCAGACAACCCCCCTTTCTTCCCATTCTGTTCTGCTACGTTGTCTCGGTCATGGCATCACTAAACCATCTAGTTCCCCTCCCCCAAACCCAGGAGTTACAGACCTCTCCCTGTCACTCATCCATCCGTCGCTGTACACCCCATAATAGCAATCATCAAGCATGCTATTGTATGTCATAAATTTTCTCAGAGCCCTGCTCTCCCTACTTTCTGTCCTGCCCTAACTGTCCCAGTCCTGGCCTCTCTCTCACCTGCACTGTGCAGGAGCCTCCCAGTGGTCCTCCTGCATCTGGTCCCCCTTCTGTAGTTCATCCTCCACACCACTCCCAAGTGTTCTGTCTGAAACCCAGTGCAGCCACCTGCTCTCCTATTGAAAGTCTTCAGTGGCTTTCTCTTGCTTCCAGGACGAATTTCAAATACTTCAGTGTGTCCTTCCCACCCTGCAGCCTCATCTCCCCGCCTAGCACTTGATACTCTAATTGCATCAGACATCTATTCGTTTCCCTCCCGTCTTGTCTTCGTCCGTCGTGTCTCCTCTGCCTGACATGCATCCTCACCCTCTCACCCCAGGCTGAGTGCCATTCTCTGTATCCCCTGTTGTGAGTTTCACTGCCTCTGTGAGCTTCAATTTCTTCATCCTTTAAATAGAGGTTGGAATAGCAGCTATGTTAAGGAGTTGTTTGAAGCATTACATTTAGAAAAGGTGCCAACACAGGGTTCAGTAAATGTTAGCTGTTAATATAAACATTACAAATAACTTCAGGAAAAGGTGGCACCTCTTTCCCTTCTCTTGAAGACAAAGCCTTTCGTAATCATCTTTGTGTTCCCAGAACCTTGCACCATATAGCCACAGACATAGGTTTTCAGTCTGAACTGGCTGAAAGACTGCTTCACTTTTCCAAAAGTCTGTGCCTGTCACATGCAGTCACTGGGGGGAGAGACTTAGCAGCTTTGAAGAGGTCAGTTGTGGGCAGTGAGATTCTCTTTAACAATAACTTTGGCTGAATTTTGAGACAAAGCACAAGCACTGTCTCAGCTCATCAGTTAAGCACTCACAGTGTTTGTGTGTCTCATCCTCATGGGACACAGACACAAGCTTGTGTCTCCTAATTGGAAGGATATGTTTGTTATGAATATGAATTTGGTAAAAACTTTTAAAATGAAAAAAAAGTAATAAACCTTTCCTAGTGATTTATTTGGGGTGAAATTTCTTTCAGGATTATTGCGCAACGAAGTGGTCGATCTTGCGGGAACGCTTTGACCGAGGACTGTATGCTTCTCACGCCGACCTCCACAGGCTCAAGTAAGTCGTAGACAGCTGAGCCCAGGGTGTGCTGAAGAAACTGTGTGTCCATTCTTGGCCATACCGTGGCCCCAGTCTACCTTTTTGTCCTCATCAGTCCCTGCTCCTCCTTATCTCCTCCAGGCTCCTTTCAGATGAATGGCAAATACTCGTGCTCAAACGTACCTTGCAGTTTGGGGCTCAGTTTTGCTCTTCCTTCCACCTGGAATTCCCCTGTGCATCCTCTCCTCGTTGATGTCCTGCCCAGACATCAGAGGTCAGATGCTGTCGCTTCCGAGCCTTCCTCTGTCCACTTAGCTAGGCTCCATCCCTCTCTGCGAGTCTCCAGAGCACTCATTATGTCCCTCTTGTGGCGTTTATCATATTCTGTTTTTATAGTTATTTGTAGCTTTTTAAAAATCCTCTTTCATTATAAGTCATTTAAGCACATTGGCTATCTTATTATTTATTATGATGTCTTATACTTGCTTAGCCCAGTGCTTTGCAAAAAGCAACCCTCTGATAAATATTTAGAATCATAGATTATCAGAGCTGAAAAGGACCCGCCTGTCTTGTCATTTTATAATAAAGAAACTGAGGTCCAGAGAAGGTGGAACTTGCTCGGTATTTATTCAGAACTGAATTGAGTAAGTGATGGAAGGCCTGAGGGGAAAAATCTCCCACGGCCACGTATTAAATTACACGGAGACCAAGCTTCATGAGCAAATTGATTTTAACAGGTGATTGGTGTGGGACAGAGGGTGTAAAGCAAGCAAATCAGCTGGAGGTGCGTACGGATGGTTTCGCCCTCAGAGCGCAGGCCTCATGAAGCCTGTGCACCCCCGTTGTTCACAGAGGGCAAGGCCAACTCCGCGAATGTGCTTTTGGACCCACCCGGTGACTCAGTCCCACTCACACATTTGTGCTGTTTGTAGGTATCAGTGCTTCAAATCTGCCTGGATGTTTGAGGTGTTCCACAGGGGCTTCTCATTTCCCGTCAACTACAAAAATTTAAAGACAGCTTTGCAAGTTTACGACAAGGAGGTTCAGTGGACCCTTGGAGCAATCCTCTACAGGACCCGCTTCTTACCCTTAAGGTATGGCTGGGAATTTGGTAATGAGAATCCAACAGAAGATGCTTCCCTGCATCCGAGGCATCATGGGCCGTGGGTGTGGCTGTTTTGGGCATTGTTAGCGCTGGCCATGGGCAGAATGGGAGAGTCGGGGAGGTCTGACTTGGTCTTCCCCACCGGAGCCTCCTCCCTTCCCAGCCCACCATCCCAGCAAAGGCGTCACAAAAGTGCTTATTCTCAGCTGCCTGTTCCCTAGTCCCTGCGCAGAAGGGTCCATTCCAGGGTCCTTAACCTTTATGGCCTTGGACCCCTTCTCAAAATCTTGTTTTTAATGCATACTATAAATACATAGGCTATAGAGGAAACCATTGTATTGCAGCACATTTATCAAAATATTACGGAAGACAAATTTGTGATATAGTGATATACGTTCTTCTTTATTAGCACATTAAATAGCAAGACCTGGCAGCAGAATTCGTACTTCCTGTAAGTTCAGTGTAATGATGCCTGTTGATGATATTTTGAGGCATCTGCAAAACACCACAATGTGATTTAAAGATCTGTGAGTTTCACTAGGATCAGAGTCACTAGTTCTGCTGATACTATAGTAGCAATAGTTTTTTGTCTGCATTCACGTTCCGTGAAAATACTGCATTACAACCAGAGATTGGAAAAATAAAGATGTGCCTTTTTTCCCACTCAAATTCACAGACTTAGCTGTCAGTTGACCCCCCCATAAGAACCCTGGTTCACTAACAAATGAGGTATTAGCTGTTTTTGTTTTTGTTTTCTCCCTTCATTTAATTAAGCATCTCCCAGCAGCACATTTAGCTGGGTTAACTGCAAAACTTGTGAGTAGTGGGTGTTACTGATCATAAACATGTGGTTTGATTCCACATTAGCTTCTGTGTATTAGTGAAACACTCACAGTTCTAACTTTCTCTGATTTCTGTTACCCCAATTATAATGCCGGTAACAGCTACAGACTTAAGAATACCCTTTCACACGTCATCGTGTTCATACTTACAACTACCCTCTGCTGGGCCACATTATCCTGCATTTTCGAGGAGGGGAAACGGAGTCTGGGAGACTGAGGTTCCACCTTCTGTCTGCAGAGCTGAGTCCTAAACCAGGTCCCTTCCACCCCACCCTGCGCGTCATTCCATCACACTTCCCGCCTGCCTAGTTCTCGTGTTTGTTCTTGTTCCCGTGTGGGCAGAGATATCCAGCAGGAGACCTTCCGGGCCAGCCACGCGCACTGGCGGGGCTTCTCCTTTGTGTACAATCACTACCTGTTCTCGGGCTGCTTCCTGGTGGTCCTGCTCGCCATCCTCCTCTACCTGCTGCGGCTGCGGCGCATTCACAGGCGGGCCCCGCGCAGTGGCTCGGCCGCCACCGTCTGGCTGGAGGACGGCCTTCCGTCCCAGAAGATCACCGGTACCTTATGAACCGGAGTTGGAGCCCCAGAAAGACTCTAAAAGAAAAGCCATTTTTGCCTCAGGGTTTCTCCTCTTCATTCTCATTTGTTTTTTCCTTTCCCTTTTTGTTCCATGAAACAAAACCAAAATCCACTGTTCGTAAACTCTGCTGTCCTAGAAGCATTGCATTTAGCCGTTCTGTGTCCAGCTTTAAGTTGCGGAATAGGGAGAAGGGAACATCACTTCATTTTTGCTGCATAGGATATCTGCCAAAAATTACTAAGATTTTTGGTTGTTCTCTAAGGTATATTTGATTTTAAACAGATGCACTTTACTATTGGAGGGAAACAGCAGGCTGTTCTCTGTCAGGGGAGGTGGGACCGAGGGGTGACGCTTTCACAGAACCAGAACACATACCGACTGGACTGATCACCCCCTTTTTCTCTCTGTCTTGAAAGCGCTGACCTAAAGAGGGAGATGTTTAGTTCTATTTTATTGTTCAGGGCTGTTGCTGTTTGTTTTCTTTGCAGGTTAAAAAAATCAAAACTGTTTATATCCAAAATAGAGAGGTATAGGCACCAGGAGGTAACAGTTTTTTAAATTGATAGTGAAGAGACCTGAAAAATGTGAAATGATGGCCAGAGCGCTGTGTGTGTGTGAGGGTGAGAGTGTGTGTGTGTGAGGGTGAGAGTGTGTGCGCGCGTGTGTGTGTATGAAAACCACTGATGGGGGAGAGTGAGGGAGTGCAGTGCTCTCACTTTTAAAAGCACACACTTCAGAATGCACTGTTTCATTTCATTTCGAAGAATCATTCCCCGTTACCGTTACTTCTTCTGACCACAGGTAGTTCCTTTCTTCATGCCATCTTTCAGCGGCCTTAGAACACTACGTTTTTGAGTTGGAAAATTCATAGTTCACTGGTTTCGGTGTTGTTAGAACTGGAGCTGGTGCTTGTCGACAGGCACGTCCTTATTTCTCAGTAGCTCGTCTGTGCTTGTTTACTTGTGCTCCAGTTGCTTCCATCTTCAAGTTGGTATCCCCCTGCCCTCGGATTTCAGAGACCTAGCTTGACTGTCACGGTTGAGGCTGTGCTGGCAGGGCCACTGTAAATCCAAATGAAGAGAAGAACTGAACACAAGAAATCAACTCACATTTTGAAGAAAACACGTTTGACATTTTAAACAAAAACCTAAAAAGGACAACTGGATTGGCATGTATGAGATTAGTGTTTTTTCACCTATTTGTTTAGTTTAGAAGCTTTGGGAATTCTCATACATAGTCTTTTAGGCAATGTTCTTTGTGGGGGTGTGTGTGTGTGTACACGCACACACAAGCTATTTCTTAACTCCAGAACAGCTAAATTCGTCTAGTTGGTAACAAATGTATATTTCGAGAATCATCAGCTGCCTTTTTAAAAAAAATCAATGATGAGAGAAAGAATTCACATTCTGAAGCCCTTATTTAATTTAGAAAAACTTTTTAGATTTTCATCTTGTCTATTAATTACTTTAAAACGTGGCATACAGTATATTGATGACTTAAAAGATTACAAATTTATGAAAAGATTACAAATTTATGAAGGAAATGCAAATCCTGTGATTCTGCTCTTCAAAGTGAATATTCTAACAACGGAAAAATTATTGGTAGAAAGTTTGCCTCTCAAATATAAAGAAGGTTAGAGGAGCTGTATGGTGGTATAGCATCTGATGTGTAGAGAGACTTGTTTCAGAGAGGATGGAGACAGATGTCTCTCAAAAAATCCAGCTTCTGAAATGCTGGTCTCCAGCTATTTAAATGTTTGGTCCCTGGTAGACACTGTTCCTTTTCAAGACGCAGCCACACACGAGCTGTGTCATGGGTACCCCAGGGGGCATAGTGAGCTGGCGTGCTTCTCCTTGACTTCTTAAAGGAGGTTTGCCCTGTGGACTGTGGGTGGCATTAGTGGTGAAGAAGAGTAAGTTTACATGTTAGCTTTTCTGCCACCAGCCATTTGGAGTAGTAAGGCCCTAACCTGCAGAATGAAAGTTTTCCAATGCCTAGAATATGTGATTTGGCCTTTCAAATCAAAGTAAGGATAAGCTAGCATAGGCACAGATCTAAATAGGCCTAAATTAAGACCTCCTACGATAAATAGCCACTTTTAAAATAAAGGATGCTAACCTGGTCCAGCTCTGTACCGTTTGGGGAGCGCAGTAGAAACCAGCATGGAGGATCGAAGCCTGAGCATCCATCTGCGAGGACCTAACTCACTCTCCAAAAGAAGTCCCCAAATTAGGGTTCCAAGGCCCAGCAGCCTTGTACTTAGCACAGTTCGGTGCCGTGTCCTCTGCCAAAGAACTCCCGGAGCAGGCCTGGCAAACTTGCCCACGGGGAAAATCTCGGAAACCCTTGAGCTAAGAATGGTTTTTCAATTTTTAAAGGGTCATTAAAGAAAAAAAAGTGACGGATACACAACAGAGACTGCTTGTGGCCTGTAGAGCCTCAAATATTTACTAAGTGTCCCTTTACAGAAGACATCTGCTGACCCTGCATGGAGAGTCCCGTTCAAGAACAGATATACAGCCACGTCCTCTTCATTCAGGAAGGTAGTTACCACCCGTGAGCACAAAAAGAGGGGCAAGAGAAGTAACCAAACTTCAATCTCAAAATAGTTGTTTATGCACCAGAATGTCACTTATCTTTTCCTCTAGATTCTTTTCAAGATCGGTTTTCTAATAAACCAAGTAGCATACTCCTCCTTCCCCCCGCCCAAATTTAAAACGTGCTGTTCAGGAGGGCTCACAGTGTTGTGTTGAGATGTCTGCAGTCATGAGAAGAGCTCAGTAGCTTCTCCCCACCCAGCACCAGGGACGAGAAGACGGCCAGGAACTTTCTCTCAGCGATGCAGGCACAGGCTGGGGTGACAGGCAAGCACGGGAGGGGCTTAACTCAGGAAGCAAAGAATATCAATTAAGGGCTGGCCAAGAAGGCAGTAAACTCTGAACACTTTTAGCAACAGAAAGCAAGAAAATTGGACTGGTGGGAACTTGCTAAAAGCCTCGCAAAGAACAATGTTCTGTGTTAACTCTTGGTGGAAAGACTCCTCCAGTAAACGCTTCTGTTCCATCATCATATCTGTGCTGCTCCTTTCTGAACCTCCAGAGGATGTTCTCAAAGATTTTACAATCCATTTAAAACTACAAACTGCCTGATTTGTACCAGTGGTTTCTGCCCATTCTCACCCTGAACTGCTGGCTTTCTGCAGCACTCCCCACCTAGGGGGCTGGGGAGACACTTGCTCTCCCGTCATCACAGCTGTGCACCCAGGAGGGCAAGCTCTAGATTACCCAGTGTTTAAATTTGAAACTCAGGCCTACATAGAATACTTTTCCTTCTGAGAAGCATGCACCACTTAGCAAGAAACTCTCAACAGGCAAATGTGTTTTCCAAGCTTTTAAAAAAATCAGCTTTAGAATTTTTTGTGGTAATGTGCAATGCAGCAAAACTACCTATGAGTAAATTATTTAGTTATTTATTTCTATTTCAGGGTTTTGTTTTTTATGATTTTTATTGATTTTCCCCTTCCGTAATGAATGATGTGACCAACCAAGGAGAATTCTTTGTTCTGTTACTAAGATTGTATTTTACGTTTAGGAATTATACAAACTAAGGGAGCATCTTTAAATGTTTTTTATTTAAATGATGTTTTCCATTCAAAGAATAATTATCTTCGGGAGATGGTTGTGGTGTCTATCACTTTCTATATTTGGCAACCTCACATTGCCACACTCCACACGGATGAGTGTCGAGAATAAAAAGTTCATCTGGTGGCCCACAGACTCTGTGTGAGCTTGCTTTCTTGGGATTTAAAGAGATTTTTCTCTGATGTTTGAATCATGTTACCTGTGAGAATGCTTAGTTGAACTTGAATCTACATTCAGTAAAATAAATTGTCTGAGTCTGACTGCGCACTCCATGCCTTTGCTGTATCTGGCGTGCGTGTAGTGAAGCTCTGCTGTGTGCGGGTTTCCCTGTGTGCGGGGAAACCAAGCATTTCACAAGCAGAAATACATACCATGGTGTCATAGCAACCCCTTCATCAACAATAAAGGCCATCCTGAGACTATTGTTTTTAAGGTTATCATTTTAAAGTACCCGTTAACTATATATGTATGTATATATATATATATATATATATATGTACAAGGAAAAGAACAGAAATTATCCAACCTCATGTATTTTGTCTTATAAATAGTAAAATCATTGCTGCCAGTTTTGCAATTAGATCTAAGCTTAAAGCCGTTGGCTTATTTCTAGAGAAACGTGAATCCCGTTGTTCATGTTGCTAACAACTGTTAGACGCTGCCCCTCTTCTTCAGCTACTTGAGAATATGTAAATAGAGCTTTTCCTGCAGGAGGAAGGGCCTGAGCCATAACCTGAAAATAGTTGATAGAGACAGATGGAAAGGGAAGGGGACTGGCTGTTAAGAACAACAAAAATAAAAGCAGGGAAGGTTCGGGGGAGGCAGAACCAAATGGGAATGTGGGCGTATGGTGAGTGCAGGCGCGCGGAGCCCCAGCCTGTGACCACGGGAAGGAAGGAATAATAATGTTAAAAGAAAATCTGCTTAAATAATTTTTGAGGCAATGCAATAAATATAGGCCTCTGTGTCTAAGGGTAAATACATTAAAATATACCAAAGGCATCTAAAGATGTCTACATTTTATTCCATTTCTTAGAGAAGAAGTTAAGTACCTGCTTCCAGTGGTTGCCCCTGTTAACAGATCTGCAAGGCAGCAGTTCTGGGTTTGGGTGGTTTTTCATCTGTTTCCGTTTGCCCCATGAGTCTGGAATGCACAAGTGGATCTTTTTTTTTTTTTTTTTTTTTTTTTTTTCCTGAGATCCCGAAATGCTAATCGTTTGCACAGGGGGGTTTGCGGTGCTCTCACTGGCCTGGGAGCAGGGAAGTGAACGTCATCTCTGTCCGAGACAGACTGTCTTCTTACGGAAAGTCATCAAAGACACAGGAGCACCCTTTGCAAAGGCCAACGTGCAGACTGGGGATTTGCCCGGAGCTGAGCGTCGCACCGAGGAAACGCTACACCCCGAAGGGTCCTCCCAGCCCCATCTCGTCTGGGAGCCTGATGGCCTCAGCCTGTGATCTGCTGCCTCTTAACAAAGGAGAGTTGATTGATCTGTTGCGTTTTCCTTTGTCCTCAGCAAGCTTAGCTCCCCCTCCTGCTTTCTGTTAACACTTCTATTGAGGCTGAAGAGCTTGCTTGGCCTTCCGTCTCCGCCATTACCCTTGATCCCGTTTGGCAGGTGGATTGCATCTGGGCTCCAGACTTCACGGCCACTTAACCATTTCTGTCAACAGCCCCGCTGTGTGTCAGAGATCCAAACAAGAAGCCCAAACAAGAAAGGCCGGCCTTAAGAGTTCCACCCTGAGAAAACTGCTGAAAGCTTCTCACAGAACGTGGTGGTGATGAGCACAGAAGACAGGCTTCTTGTATAAACACAGAAACTCAACTCAAGGGAGGGAAAAGGAGATTTTTTTTCTCCTGAAAAAAGGAGAAGCGGGAAAAGCTGGTCTGTGGCCAGGTCACCAGAAGACAGAGTGCATTCCTAATTCCCAGTGTGGGACGTACTCTTTCACTGTATTATTTCTGTAAAAGTCCCAGGCTGGCTCTTCTCGCTGTCCTCCCAGGTTTATAATTGGTAATTTTGATACCACCTTCCACCCTTTTCCTGATAATCGGAGTTTGAAGTGGGCCGTTTGGGAAGGGTTAATCATCCTCTTCCTGCCTGTGATTGCACATGACTTAAACTCCAGGAATCAGACTCAGCACTTTCTCCTCTTACGAGTCCATCTTCTCCACCTGGCACAGGCTTGATTTATTACCTAGATTTTCAATTCAAAAAGATTGAGACACTTCAACGTTCAATGGGCTCCACCCAGCCTTGTAAAGTTCTTTATCTGGGTCATGGCAGCAAAACAGAATTTTCTGGAAGTTTCTGGCCATTCTCCATAACGTTCAAATTACATTTTAAAATCCTCTTTCAGCCTTCTGTGGCCCTGTTGTCCATCGGTCTGTCTGTTCCATCCCTGAATCCCTTTGAACATGGATCATGACATTTATAGCTAATCCAACAAAGAAGACACCACATAGCGCACAGTGTTTCATAAATATCTGTTGTCTAATAAAAAAAGCTAGTTGCTTTGTCAAGTCACTAACTCTTTAGGTCCCTAGGGTTTGGGAAACACATATTTTACAAATCTTTTATTCTCAATCTTCTCTCTTCTTTCCAGATGGCAGAGTTCTGTGCCGATTTAAAACCACGTGCGGTGTGGTGTGAAGGGTGGGTGGAATCCCAGGCCTCTCTCTTTCTTCCCTCTCACCATAAAGTTTGTTAAGGGAGTGAAGCATTTTAAAGCTTTATGTAGAAAAACTTAGGAGAACCAAATTTACTTCAAGTGGTTTCCTTCTTAACCATTTAGTCTGGGGAAAAAAAAGGAAAAAGAACCCCCCAAATTGGGTATTGATGTGTAGAGGCAAAATAAGATGGGGATTTTCTCCAAGCCCAGCTTGGAGGAAATAATCTCTGTATATGATCTTATTCTAAGCATAGTTTCAGAATTTTTTTTTCCTTCTAAATCGTCCTAAAGTTAGTCACCTTTTAAACCCCACCCCCAAAAGCACCAAATGCAAGGAGAGGGGAAGGATGGATTTAGCTGCATCAAAAGTAACAATTTCTGTTAACAGCCATCACAGTCAAAGCTAACAGGTGGCAGACCAAGACGGTATTTGCAGTGACTAAAACTGAAAAGGGATTAATATATGTTATGCAAGGTTTCTTGTAAATCAGCAAGAAAAAGGAAATCCAAAAGAAAAATGGGCTATGGGGGGAGTTCCCTTGCGGTCCAGTGGTTAGGAATAGGCTCTTTCACTGCCGGGGTCCCAGGTTCAATCAATCCCTGGTCAGGGAACTAAGATCCCGCAAGCTAAGCAGTACAGCCAAAAAAAAAAAAAAAAAAACAAAAACAAAAATGGTTTATGGGTGATCCACAGAAGGGTGAGCCTGAATGACTCACAAGAAGGAAGAAACTGAAGGAGCCAGAGATGTGCAAATGGAAATAAAGAGCTGCCACCTTGTGCCCCTGGAATTGACAAACTTCAAGTGTCGGCAGTGACGTGGGGACAGTCGCTTCAGTATTGCTGGTAGTGGTGGAAGCTACTTCAGGTGCTCTGGGAAGCAAGCTGGCAGCACTTTAAAGTTAGCTGTGCCCACATCCAAGACCCAGCGTTCCCCAGAGACATTTCTACCTGGGCCCATGAGGGAACTCCAGGAGGATGCTCTCAGCAGTGTTATTTAAGTAAAAGGTGGCAGGTGTGTGCTGTGAGCACTGTGCAGCCGTTAGAAACAACTCGAGGTAAGTACAGCAGGGTGGATGGATCTTAAAGACAGTGCTGAATACTGAAGAAAGATACGAGATTGGTAGCATAATGCCATTTATGGAAATGGGAGGCCCACAACACTATATGTCTTACGAGGGTGTGCATGTTTCGACTTACACATTGAAATGGATGTGATGGGGGACACAGATGGGCTATGAAAGGAGGACAACAGATAAAACTGGTCTCCTTGTGAGGCAAGACTATACAATGGAGGAAAGACTGTCTCTTCAATAAATGGTGCTGGGAAAACTGGACAGCTACATGTAAAAAAAAATGAAATTAGAACATTCTTTAACACCATACACAAAAATAAAATCAAGATGGATTAAAGACCTAAATGTAAGACCGGATACTATAAAAACTCTTAGAGGAAAACATAGGCAGAACACTCTTTGACATAAATTGCAGCAATATCTTTTTCGATCCATCTCCTAGAGTAATGGAAATTAAAACAAAAATAAACAAATGGTACCTAATTAAACTCAAAAAACTTTTGCACAGCAAAGGAAACCATAAACAAAACTGAAAGACAACCCACAGAATGGGAGAAAATATTTGCAAACAATGAGACTGACAAGGGATTAATCCCCCAAATTTACAAACAGCTCATGTGGCTCATTATCAAAGAAAAACAAACAACCCAATCAAAAAATGGTTACCAGGGGGAAGGGTGGAGGGGAGGGATAGTTAGGGAGTTTGGGATTGACGTGTATACACTGCTATATTTAAAATGGATAACCAACAGGGACCTATTGTAGAGCACAGGGAACTCTGCTCAATATTCTGTAACAACCTAAATGGGAAAAGAATTCGAAAAAGAATAGATACATGTATATGTATAACTGAATCACTTTGCTATGCACCTGAAACTAACACAACGTTTTAATCAACAATACTCCAATATAAAATAAAAAGTTAAAAAAATAATAATAGGCAGAAGACCTAAATAGACATTTTTCCAAAGAAGACATACAGATGGCCAAGAGGGACATGAAAAGATTCTAAACATCGCTAATTATTAGACAATTGCAAATCAAAACTACAATGAGGGCTTCCCTGGTGGCGCAGTGGTTGAGAGTCCGTCTGCCGATGCAGGGGACGCGGGTTCGTGCCCCGGTCCGGGAAGATCCCACATGCCACGGAGCGGCTGGGCCCGTGAGCCATGGCCGCTGAGCCTGCGCGTCCGGAGCCTGTGCTCCACAACGGGAGAGGCCACAATAGTGAGAGGCCCGCGTACCGCAAAAAAAAAGCACTACAATGAAGTATAACCTCACACCAGTCAGAATGGCCATCATCAAAAAGTCTACAGATAATAAATGCTGGAGAGGGTGTGGAGAAAAGGGAGCCCTCCTACACTGTTGGTGGGAATGTAAGTTGGTGTAGCCACTATGGAGAACATTATGGAGGTCCTTAAAAAACTAAAAATAGAACTACCATATGATCCAGCAATCCCTCTCCTGGGCATATATCTGGAGAAAAACATGGTTTGAAAGGATACATGCACCTCAATGTTCATTGCCCCACTCTTTACAATAGCCAAGACATGGAAACAACCTAAATGTCCATCGACAGATGAATGGATGAAGAATATGTGGTATATATACAATGGAATATTACCCAGCCATTAAAAAGAATGAAATAATGCCGTTTACACCAACATGGATGGACCTGGAGATTATCATACTAAGGGAAGTAAGTCAGACAAAGACAAATATCATATGATATTGCTTATATGCGGAATCTTTAAAAAAGTGATACAAACGAACTTGTTTACAAAACAGAAACAGACTCACAGACCTAGAGAATGAACTTATGGTTAGCAGGGGAGAAGCAGGGGAGGGATAGATTGGGAGTTTGGGATTGACACATACACACCGCTATATTTAAAACAGAAAACCAACGGGGACCTACTGTAGAGCACAGGAAACTCTGCTCAATATTCTGTAACAACCTAAATGGGACAAGAATTTGAAAAAGAATAGATACAGATATAGGTATAACTGAATCACTTTGCTGTACACCTGAAACTAACACCACACTGCTAATCAGCTGCATTCCAATCAAAAATAAAAATTAAAGAAAGAAAAACTGGTCTTCTGGTTTTAGGCTGACCAACCACACCCACTTGCCCAGGTCTGCCCTGGTTCTCCCATCCCAGTGAAGCCTCAGTTCCGGGCCCGCACAGATCGTTCTTGCCCCATCCCTACCCAGTCTCTCTTCAACATGACAGCTGTGAAAAATGCAATTCATATCATGACATTTGTTTGGCAAAACCCATCCAGTTGGCTATTTCACTCCAAGGAAGAACCAAAGTGTTTAAAATGGCCTGTAAGGCCTTATGCAATGGGCCTCTGCCGACTCCACACCTCTCTAACCTCTCTATTTCTCTCCCCATTCACTCTGCTCCAGCCCCACTGGCCTCAGGACCTTCCCTGACTTCCCGTCCCATGGAAGCCCACCTGGCCACCTACTTAAAGCTGACACTTCTACCCCTCCTCAGCACTCTCCGTGCCCCTCACCCTGCTCTAATTTCTCCCCAAGGTACTACCTCCTAGCATATTCTTTATTCATTATGTTCTTTGTGAGGCCTCTACCGGAATATAATCCACAGGGGCAGGAGGGTCTCGGTGTTTCTTTCGGTGTTGGATCCCCAGTGTCCAGCACAGGGTCTAATACACAAAAAAAGGCTCAATAAACATTTGTGGGATGAAGGAAAAGAAGATCCCTGCAGGAAGGGGTAACAATGGGCTAAGAACTGAGGAGTGTGTATGCTTAACTCTACCCTCTGTCCCTGGGGCATGGGGGAGGGGAACCAGGCTCAAAGGACTTCCTTTACTGGATGGAAAGTACCTCCTGGACAGAATCATCCTAATAGCAACAGATTATGATGTGCCAGGCAGGCTGCACTTTATCACCTCACGTAATCCTGAAGACAACATCTTGAGGAGATGCATTTATTATTCTCACTTTATAGGGTGGGGAAACACACATGGAGAGGTGACATCACTTGCCCACAGCTACACAGCTAGTCAGTGGTGGGGCTGGGACTTGGCGTCGGGCAGCCTGGCTCCAATCTACTCCAGAGCTGACTGTCCAGTATGGCAGCTGCCGGCCACAGGAAGTGTGGTCAGTCCTAAGTGAGATGGGCTGCAGAGTACACACCAGATTTCAAAGACTTTGTATCCCCCACAAAATAAGGAAAATATCTCAATTTGTATTGGTTACATAAGACATAATATATTGGGGCTATATTGAGTTAAATAAAATAGTAGATTAATGTCGTATGTTTCTTTTTACCTTTTTGATGTGGACACTAGAAACTTGCAAATTACTTGCGTGCTCACATTTTATTTCCATTGGACAGCGCTGCTCTAAGTCCTTGCTTCTCAAAGCATGGTCCCTGGACCAGCAGCATGAGTAGCACCGGGGCCCGATAGAAGCTCTGAATCTCAGGACTGGTCTCAGACCTCCTGAAGCAGCTTCTTCATCTCACACCATCTCCAGGTCAGTCATAATTCACACTGAAAGTTAAGCAGTGCTGCTCTAGACCAGGAATCAGCAGGATTGTTCTCCAAAGGGCCAGACAGGAAGTAGTTTAGCTTCACAGCCCATATGACTTCTGTCCAAAACTGACTTCACTCTGCTTTTGTAGTGTGAAATGACTCATAGACAACACGTAAATGCATAGGTGTGGCTTTGTTCCGATAAAACAATTTTTCTTTACAGAAGGTGGGTGGCAGGCCAATTCCATGGGCAGTGTCTGCCAACCCCTCCTCTAGACCACTACACTATGCTGGGCCCCATGTTAGGGAGGGTCATCCGGCCTCCAGATACCATCCTCTGCCTTTCATTTCCTTCCGCTCGAGAGTTACCATTATTTCTGCTTCCTAGCAGCTGTTACTTAGATGCCCCATAGCATCCTCCTCCAGACCTCCTTCCTCTGAGTACTACCTGGTAACTCAGACCAGAAACCTGCATGTCATTCTAGACTTCTTTCTTATCACCCTCTCTCTCCATATAATAATCACCAATCAAGTATCAGACTCATCATTTTTCTTGGATATAAGTTTCCAGGCGCAGCCTCGGTCATCCTATCTCGATAGCTTCCCCTGAGAGCTCGATCAGGGGCCCCACTGGCAGGTCTGGGGCATCCCCCCGGCGCAGGAGCTGAAGTCCACCTGCTGTCCAGCTTCAGGAAGAGATGTCGCCACCTGGTGGCTGCTCTAACCCTCATTTTTCTCTCTCTCTCTCTATTTCCCTCTCTCTCTCTCTCTCTCTCTCTCTCTCTCTCTCTCACGCTGTCTCTCTCGCTCTCTCGCTCTCGCTCTCTATCTCCCTCTCTCTCTCTAACTCTCTCCCGCTCTCTATCTCCCTCTCTCTCTCTACCTCTCTCCCGCTCTCTCTCGCTCTCGCTCTCTCGCTCTCTCTCTTCTCTCTCTCTCTCTCTCTCTCTCCCTCTCTCTCTCTCAGGATCTGAACTGCCCGTCTGAAGAAGCAATGTATCCTTTGCAACAGAATCACAAGCGAAAAGTAGTCATTTTATCAGTGTACGTCCAGAAAGGTCACGTGAATTGTACAACGTGAGAGAGATCTAAGTCCACTGTTAGTGGGAAACCAGAGGTGCTCCCTGGATAACACACCTGTGTCTCCCCGGGCCCCTCCTCTGGGAGTTTCCACTGCTTGCTCACCAGAGCAGAGGGTGGCCTGAGGCCTGGAGAGCTGAGGTCTAGCAGGACAGACTCACCCCTCACTCTCACACACGGGTCCTAAGCTGGGGCGGTGAGGCAGGTAGTGAGAAATTCACTTCAAACCAACACATTGGAATCGCAGGTAGATTAGTTTCCTGTGGCTGCCATAGCAAATTACCCCACATTTGGGTAGCTTAAAACAACAGACATTTTTTTGTTGGCCTCAGTGTTCTGGAAGCCAGAAGTCCAAAGGAGTCGGCAGGGCCAGGCTCCCCACTAAGGCTGTAGAGAAGAGCCTCAGTGAGAAGGAGCCCTGCCCGACCATCTGGGTCCCTGGATCCATCCGGGCTTCAATTCACTCTACCCTTGGACTCCCCCCATTTCATGAGCCATGATGCTACCTTCTGTGCCTAAGAGCTCGAGTTGATGAGCTTGCAATTTCCACTTGCAATTAAAAGAGCACTGATGACTATAGAGTTTCCCCCTTGCAATGCAATTCTTTTTTAAAAAAATTCTTTTTAATTAAAAAAAACAATTTGTTTTGTTTTCATTTTTGGCCACGCCACTTGGTATGCGGGATCTTAGTTACCCGACCAGGGATCGAACCCGTGCCCCTTGCGGTGGAAGTGTGGAGTCCTAACCGCTGGACCGCCAGGGAAGTCCCTGCAACGCAATTCTGATTCTACCTCCCCAGAATTAGGCCACACTTCACAGATTGAGGGCACAGCCTCCCTCACAAGACTACCCTCACTTCAAACACCAGCTGCAAGTTCTGAAGTCCCCAGGCCCTTGCATTTCTGACCAACTGGCTACAAATTCTGGGCTTCTCACAATACCCTCAGGTTCAATAATTCTCTGGAATGACTCAAAGAACTAAGGAAAGCACAATACTTACAATTACAGTTTTATCATAAAGGATACAAATCAGGACCAGCCAAATGAAGAAACATATAAGGCAATGTCTGGGAAGGTCCTAAACAAGCAGCTTTCCTGTCCTCAGGACACACCACCCTCCAGGCAACTAGATTCGCATCACTAACCAGGAAGCACCACCAAGTCTTGGGGTCCAGAGTTCTTATCGGGGTTTCATTATATCAGCATGATTGGTTGAATCACTGGCTACATAATTGGATTCAATCTCTAGCCCCTTTCTCCAGAGGTTGGGAAGTCAGACTGATATCATGTAGCCCCAAACCCCAATCTTCTAATCACATAACTGGTCTTTCTGGCATGGCCAGCCCCCATCCTGAAACTAGCCAGGGGCAAACCGTGAGTCACTTTATTAGCATAAACTCAGGTGCAGGGACCGACCATAAACAACAAAGACACTCCTATCACTGGGGAGATTCCAAGGGTTTAGAGGCTTCCTGTCCAGAACCAGGGACAAAGACCAGGCAAATTCTTTATTAAACAACCCCTGGCACACAGACTCTGAAAAAAAAAAAATCTGCAGTTAGCGCAATACAGCCAATCCCTGAATAGCATCTGTACTCTCTCTACTCTCTCTGCTCCTCAACTAAACTGACAGAACTTTCCCTGCCTTTGTAGGGAACAAGTGAATGTGTTTGTAAAAATATGAAAACTGAGAGAGGTATGAACTTCTGATTTTCCAAAAGGAGAGAAGTCAGGAACTGACGGTGAGAGAGAATGCTGGGTTGGGGAGCCAGGCAGGGCAGCAGGGCCAGCTTTGTGCCTGCTCTCAGGACTCCCTGGCCTCAGAGAAATCCAGCCATTCATTCCACAAATATTTATTAAACAAAGATATTGAAATAGCAGTGGAAAAAAAACAAGGAAAATAAAAAAGCAAGCTCTGCTGCTGTGGAGCTTACATTCCAGTGGAGAAGAAAACAAATGAATAATGTACCACAGTATGCTCCAAGGTTTAAAGGCTAAATGTAGAAATAAAACATGGAGAAGGTAAATAGGAAATGCCAGAGGGGTGGGGGATGGAAGTGAAAATATTACAGTCAAGAAAATTCTCCCAGAGAAGATGGCATTGGAGCAAAGTCTAAAAGGAGGCAAGGAGACCCAGGGAAAGACAGTTCTACCACAAGGAAACCTGTGCAAAGGCCCTGGGGCAGGAGCAGGCCTGGGGCATCGGAGGAACAGCAGTGGGACTGAAGCAGAGAGATCAAAGGGGAGACAAGTTCAGAGAGGCATGGGGTTGGTGGGCAGAGGGTCTGTTTTTATGCCAGTACCATGCTGTTTTGATTCCTATAGCTTTGTGGTTTGAAATTAGGGAACATGATGACTCCAGCTTTGTTATTCTTTCTCAAGATTGCTTTGGCTATTGGGGGTTTGTGTGGTTCCACACAAATTTTAGGATTGTCCTGTTTCTGTGAAAAATTCCATTGGAATTTTGATAGGGATTGCATTGAATCTGTAGATTGCTTTGGGTAGTATGGAAATTTTAACAATATTAATTCTTCAATTCATGACTATGGAATATCTTTCCATTTATTTGTGTCATTTTCAGTTTCTTTCATCAATGTCTTAGAGTTTTCACCCTAGTATTTTCTGTTTCAATTCTACTAGATTTCTTTTTTTTTAAATGATAGTTATGACACACTAAATTGATTTTATGACCAATTAACATATGGTAACCTAAGAAGGAGCCTTCTCTGCTACTATGTAATGATGATGATAATGATATCATCTCACGTTTCTCAAGTGCTCACCAGGGGCGGGCAGAGTGGTAAAGACCCCAGGCTCCAGACTTAAACCATCAGGTTTATTCTGACTCAGCCATTTCTGAGCTATTTGACTTTGAATAGGTTACTTGTATCAGCAATGACCCAATACAGCTACCACTAACAGACACCCCCCAAATCTTTGCTTAAACAAAATCGAAGTGTATTTCTCTCACATTTAAAAGCAGTTTAGAGGTTAGCAGCCTAGGTTGCTTCCTTCAGGTTCTCTCCTCCACCATTCCTAGAGTGTGGCCCTCATTTCTATGATCCAAAATTGTTGCTAGAGCTCCAGCATTCACATCCAGATCCCAAGCTGCAGAATGCAGAAAATGAAGAGGGACACTCTCCTTTCCTTTTAAGGAGACTTCCAAAGGAAATGCCTTGCAAACTTCTGCTTTCATCTCGTTGGCCAGAACTTAGTTGTGTGGCTGTGCTTATCTGCAAAGGAAGGTGGGAAATATAGTATTTTCACCAGGTAGCGTTCTACCACCTAAAAAGGATGTTTCTGTTAATTTGAGAAAGGAAGTATAGATGTTTAAGTCTCTGCCAAATAAGCTCTGTGTGCCTCAGCTCCTGGGCTGCTGTAAGAACTTTGGCTTTCACCCTCGAGGTGACAGGAAGCCAGTGCAAGATGCTGAACAGAGTGACAGGATCTGAATGATATTTTTAAAGCATTACTTGGCCTGTGGGCTCGAAAATTGACTGTTGGGGCCAAGGTAGAAGCAAAGTGATCAGCTGGGCTATTTCAATCATCTAAATGAGAGGTGACAAGTAGAGGAGGTGAAGAGTGATCAGTTTCTGGAGATCCAGAGAAGGCAGACAACAGGACTTGGAGTGAATTTGGGGGGTAAAAGGAAAAGAGACGTGGGCAGATTTGGGGAGACGATCAGGAGCATAGTTTGGGACACAACCCAGTTGAGGTGTCACTGGGATACCTAGTGGTGAGTTGTACACAAGAGTCTGATGAGTTTTGGAGAGGGCCAGGCTACTGAGATACATTCTAGAATGGGCAGCATATACAAGTAGTTAAGGCGAGGAGCCTGGATGGGATCCTCCAAATCTGAGCCCTGGAGCCCTCCAAGGACATTAGCATTAAGAGGTCGGAGAGAGACGGGCAGGCAAGTCATTACCATTAAAAAAAGTGTGGGGGAGGGTAGTGTTTACCTTCAGGGCAGGGAGGCAGTTTGGGGAAGGAGCCTGTGGGTTGCGGGGATGTTTCTGGGATGCCAGTAATATTCCATTTCTTGAGCTGGATGGTAATTATATAGGTGTTTGCTTTGTATCAGTTCTTATGCTCATATTTATATTTTATGTACTTTCGTGTATAAAATATAAATTCTTAACTAGGTTATATTCCATAATTTGAAAAGTTTTCAGATGACAGATAGACAGATAGATAGATAAATAGATATATAGGTAGGCAGATAGATAGTGGACTGATAAGGAAAAACTAGGAGAATGAGACTGAATGGCCATAAATTATTTATATTGAGCCGCAGGAAGCTGCATTTTCTTTTTTCTTTTTTATCTTTCTTTTCTTTTCTTTTCTTACAACAGCTCAAGAGCTCGAGGGATCCTTTAAAGGAAAATAATTCCAATTCCCAAGGTAGACACTGCAAGGAGCGAGGGGCCATGTTCAAAGACTGGTGCTGCACTGGCTTAAGCATCTCTGCTATGGTCTCTTAGCAACCAAGGAGGGCAGTAGCAGGAGACGGGCCTCTGACTGCACTGATTTTCATTGTGTTGCTCCTCCACCAAGATTCAGAGAAAAAAGAACAAGTAGCCTTTGTTATCTAATTCAACCCCTCATTTCCTGAGGAGAAAACCTGGGGCTGGGGTCCAAGTTGCCTGATGTTCCTGGAGCTCTCCACCGTACACGTCCATCAGCCTGGAGGAAGTGCTCTGGCTGCTACTGGCACATTGCCAGCTCCAGAGAGTAAGAATAAAAAGGAAAATAAGATCTTAGTTTTATTATGAAAATAGTTTGACCTCGTGGACCCCCTGAAAGGGTCTTGGGAACCCCCAGGGGTCCCCAGCCCACACTCTGAGAAATACAGCTAACCTAGAGCGCTAGTGGCCAAGTGGGGGATGGGTGTCACCTGGAGGAAAGGCAGGGCAGTGACCTGGGGAAGGTGGTGTTGGGGAGGCACAACACTCTCCCCACATATTTAGGGTGCCTCGATTTACTGGGCAGATCCCTTTGGTGGGAGGGCAGCGGGGGCTCAGAGTAACACGCGGAACGTAACTGTGCGGCGGAGAGGATGGAGACAAAACCCCCAGGGTCACGGTGTTACCAATGCCAGCTGCGGCCAGGAGGCTGTCTTAGTCAGCTCAGGCTGCTGTAACAAAATACCACAGGCTGGGGTCTTAAACAACAGGTATTTACCTCTCAGAGTTCTGGAGGCTGGAAGTCCAAGCTCAAGGTGCTGGCAGATTCAGTTCCTGGTGAGAACCTTCCTGGCTTGCAGACGGCAACCTTCTTGCTGTCCTTAACTCGGTGGGAGGAGAAAAAGAGAGGGCTTTGGTCTTCCTTTCCTCATCAAGCC
Organism: Physeter macrocephalus; assembly: GCF_002837175.3. Classification (NCBI taxonomy): domain Eukaryota; kingdom Metazoa; phylum Chordata; class Mammalia; order Artiodactyla; family Physeteridae; genus Physeter; species Physeter macrocephalus. The sequence goes on along the minus strand of NC_041222.1, from coordinate 93,733,628 downwards.
ATGAACCCCACCCTGAGGGCTCCGCCCTTGTGACCTCATTGAATCCTCATCACCTCCCAAAGCCCATCTCCAAATACCATCACACTGGGGGTTAGGCTTCAACATATGAGTTTAGGGGGATGTAGTTCAGTCCGCAGCAGTGTTCCTGCCATCGTGGTGACGAGCTAGCCCTTGGGGTTTGGGCCTTTTTTCTGAACCATGACTTTCCACCCTCCCCAGATATTTCAAATAAGCAACTGCCCTTGCGGGCTCTTGGGGACCTTCTCCCCAGGGGTGGGGGGCTGGCAACAGCAGGATTCTCACCTCCTCTCCCTCCCCTAGGGTGCTGAACTGGGTCTGGGCATGCAGGAGCCTTATAAATGCCAGTGGCTGGAATGGAACGGAGTCAGGCTGTGTCCTCAGCCAACCCTGAGCAACGTGGGCAGGCCACTCCGAGCTCTCCGGGAGCCGGGAGCCGGCAGGGCTTTGCTGGGCTGCGGCCGGAGCAGGGGCCCTGCCAGATGCCAGCCCATCGTGGGGCAGAAGAGCTCCCATTTCTGTCTGGCCCTTCCCCTCCCTGTTTTAGCTGCATCTTTGAGACAAAGTGGTCTGAGCTGGCAGAAGCCAGGTGTCTGGGAATGAGATTCGGACCAATTTTTTTTTTTTTTTAACTTTTTTTCCCTCTAAATGACTGTGTGAGGTGAAAGTCTCCATCTTCCCTCAGTAGGAGACTTTCGGGTGGAGGGGGCATGTGGGAAGTGAGGGGAGCAGCAAAATTATAATGTGGGAGAAGCTGGTCTTCAGAACCTGTCACCCCATATTCTGTGGCTTTGCCAAATTCCCAGGGTCCAGTCTATGCCCAGCCCTACCCCACCTGTTCCCAGATGTCCCGAGGCTCCTCCCTGAACAAGGATTTAGCTGGTTTCCCAGGTCTGTGTCTTTCTCTTGCCACTCCCACCTGGACCAGCCTCTTCCCTGCCTGTCTAGTCCTCTGCCCCACCCGTGCAGCCCCTCCAGACTCCATGCCCCCGCCCCACCTGGGACCCTCCAATCTCTCTGATCTCTGCTCACTGCGTAGTGCCAGGCATTTTGACCTGAATCTCATGCTGTTTTGCCTGGTTATTTAATGTTTATGTGATTTTCACTCCCAAATCACAACATAAGCTCCAAATCACAATATAAGCCCAGTACAAGAACTGCATCGAATGTTATTTAGTCCTAGTAACCATCCCCCTTCCAAATCCTAGCCATTTTTACAGACACACACACACAGACACACACACACACAGAAATAGGAAGGTGTGATGGAACTCTAGGTGCTTTATGAAAACTGTTCAGAAAATAAAAAGATGAGCCATAGACTGGGAGAAAAATCTTTGCGAAACACATATCTGATAAAGGAGTGTTTCCAGAATACACAAAAAACTCAAAATTCAACAATAAGGAAACAAACAACCCAATTAAAAAGTGGAGGAAATTCCTGAAAAGATGCCGCACCAAAAAAGATAGGCAGATGGCAAATAAGCACGTGAAAAGATGCTCCACATCAAAAGTCATCAGAGAAATAAAAATTAAAACAACAGTGAGACACCACTGCATATACTAATTTAAATGGCCAAAATCTGGAACACTGACACCACCAAATGCTGGTGAGGATGTGAAGCAACAGGAACTCCCATTCATCACTGCCTGAGGGAATGTGAAATAGTACAGCCACTTTGGAAAACAGTTTGGCAGTTTCTTACAAAACTAAATGTACTCTTTTTCTCTTCCCCACAATTACTGTGCTTTATGCGACTTCTTCCCCCACTTGTGTTTTATTGTGGTAAAATACACATCACACAAAATTTACCATCTCACACAAAATTTACACTTACATTGAAGTGTACGGTCCCGTGGTATTAAATACATTCATAATGTTGTACAACCTTCAGCACCATCCATCTTCATAACTCCCTTATAAGATCTCATAACTCCATCTCCTTCATCTCGTCAAGCTGAAATTCTATACCCTTTAAACAGTGACTTCTGTTCCCCATCCTCCAAGCCCCTGGCAACCACCATTCTAGACTCTCTTTCTATGATTTTGACCACTCTAAGCATCTCATACAGTAGAATCATATAGTATTTGTCTTTTTTGTGACTAGCTTATTCATTTAGCATAACGTCCTCAAGATTCATCCATGTTGTAGCATATGCGAGAATTTCCTTTCTTTTAAGACAGCGTAATATTCCATTGTAAGTATAAACCAATTAAACTAAACATACTATTACCACATGATCCAGCAGTTGTGCTCCTTGGTATTTACCCAAATGAGCTGAAAACTTATGTCCACACAAAAACCTGCACACACACGTTTATGGCAGCTTTATTCATAGCTGCCAAAACTTGGAAGCAGCCAAGATGTCTTTCAACAGGCAAATGGGTAAATAAACGGTGATACATCCAGACAATGGAATATTATTCAGCAATAAAAGAAAAATGAGCTATCGAGCCATGAAAAGACACGGGGAAATGTTCAATGCATATTACTACATGAAAGAAGCCAATCTGAAGAGGTTACATACTATCTGATTCCAGCTATAGGACATTCTGAAGAAGGAGAAACCATGGAGACAGTAAAAGGATCAGTGGCTGCCAGGGGTTAGAGGAGAGGGAGGGATTAGCCCATAGCGTGGGACAAAGAACGATCATTCATCCTAGAAAACAGATTATATGAATGAAATTATACTTTTAAAATATAAAACCAGTATATGGATAGAAAACTACGGATGTCTGGATCTGAGAAAGCCAGGATAGGAGGGCCTGATAGATATCCAGATAGCACAGGACCACCGGAATACGTGAATATGTGCACCCTGGAGAAAAGGCAGCGGCATCCCAGCTACTCCTGACAATTGTGCTTTCTGAGCAGATTTGTGACTCTGGGGCTCAGAAGACCTCAATCTGGATCCGGTTTCAGCGCTGCTGCTAATCTGCCGAGGGACGGTGATCCCATTGACAGTTCTCTGGGTTTTTGGTTCCATGTCTGAAATCAAGATGCTTGGGCCAGATGTTCTCTAAAACCCTTTGGCTTTACAACTTGGCGCTGGAGAGTGCAAACGCTCAAAGCGGTGCGAGATGTGAACCACTAGGGGGCGCTGCCTCCTAGGAGGAAGCAGAAGGTGTTCCCCACCTTCTTGCCTATAAAGTGTCCACGTTCATTAAAAGTGGTGGTGATACACAGATCAGTGGAACAGAATAGAGAGCCTAGAAATAAACGCATGCACTTATGGTCAACTAATCTATGACAAAGGAGGCAAGAATATACAACGGATAAAAGACAGTCTCTTCAACAAATGATGCTGGGAAAACTGGACAACTACATGTAAAAGAATGAAATTCGTACGTTTTCTCATACCATATACAAAAATAAACTCAATATTGATTAAAGACCAGAATGTAAGACCATAAACCATTAAACTCCTAGAAGAAAACATAGGTGGAAAACTCTTTGACATAAATAGTAGCAATATTTCTTTGGATCTTTCTCCTAAGGCAAAGGAAACAAAGGCAAAAAAATAAATAAATGGGACCTAATTAAACTTAAAATCTTTTGTAGAGCAAAGGAAACCACCCACAAAACTGAAAGACAACCTACTGAATGGGAGAAAATATTTGCAAATAATATGGCTGTTAAAGAATGAATATCCAAAATATATAAACAGCTCATACAAACTCAAAATCAAACAAACAAACAACCCAATTAAAAAATGATCAGAAGACCTGAAGAGACATTGTTCCAAAGAAGACATACAGATGGCCGACAGGCACATGAAAAGATACTCAACATCCCTAATCATCAGGGAAATGCAAATCAAAACCACAATGAGATATCACCTGTCAGAATGGCTATCATCAAAAAGAACACAAATAACAAATATTGGCTAGGATGGGGAGAAAAGGGAACCCTTGTACGCTGTCGATGGGAATGTAAATTGGTACAACCACTGTGGAAAACAGTATGGAGGTTCCTCCAAAAACTAAAAATAGAACTACCGTATGATCCAGCAATTCCACTCCTGGGTATATATCTGAAGAAAACAAAAACACTATTTTAAAAAGACACATGCACCCCAATGTTCATAGCAGCATTATTTACAATTGCCAAGATACGGAAGCAACCCAAGTGTCCATCAGCAGATGAATGGATAGAGAAGATGTGGCATGTATAAATATCTATCTATCTATCTATCTATCTATCTATATATGGAATCCTACTACATATAATGGAATACTAAGCCAAAAATAGAACAAAATTTTGCCATTTGCAACAACAAGGATAAACTTGGAAGGTATTATGCTTAGTGAAATAAGTCAGACAGAGAAAAACAAATACTGTGTGATATCACTTATATGTGGAATCTAAAAAATAAAACAAACTAGTGAAATAACAGAAAAGAAACAGACTCATAGATATAGAGAGCAAACTAGTGGTTACCAGTGGGGAGAGGAAAGTGGGGAGGGGCAACATAGGGGTAGGGGATTAAGAGGTACAAACTACTACGTAGTTTGTTTGTACTACAAGGATATATTGTACAGCACAGGAAATATAGCCAGTCTTTTATATTAACTATAGGGGGAGTATAATCTTTAAAAATTGTGAGTCACTATGTTGTACACCTGAAACCTATATAATATTGTAAATCAACTATACCTTAATAAATTAACTAATTTATTTACTTATTTTTCAGCCATGCCATGGGGGCTTGCGGGGATCTTAGTTCGCCAACCAAGGATCGAACCTGTGCCCTTGGCAGTGAAAGCGCAGAATCCTAACCACTGGACCGCCAGGGAATTTCCCATACCATACCTTAATTTAAAAAAATAAAATCAAACAAAAGTGGTTGTGATAGAACACTGCAGATTTCCAAATCTGAGAAAGCCAGATAGTAGGGCATCATAGATATCTGGCCAAGATAGGACCACTGGAATACGTGAAATATTTGAGCAACCTGACTACTTTAACCACAATCTCCTCCTGGAGGGCCAGATCCAGACCCACATCCTGGCCCCTTGACACACATTCCAAATCACTTTCCCAAATGGCTGGACCAGTGTTTGCCTGATTGATTGCTGGTTTCCCTTTTGACTTAACAAATAGGCAAGGTGGAGCCTCTTCAGTTCTATAGATTTAAACTACTGGTTTCTCCATTCTTACTAGTATGGGTAATCATGAATAATATCCACTACAATTATTTCTACTTTAATCATGCCTTATAGGCTTTCAAGTGGTTTCGGTTCAATCTGATTCACTCCAACAAACAGTGATGGCCCGTGATATGCGCTGCTGACCACAGAGGTTAAGGGGACACGGACCCGTGGTATCTGTGCACAAGGTATCTGTGCTTGTATAGTCTTCTAAGAGTGATAAATGGAATATACAAATAACTATAACAGAAATAGGAAGTGATGCATAGTGCAGGAATGATGCAAGTTAAGTACTATCGAGCCCAGAGGAATGCGAGTTTTCCACCCCACAGGAGGCTCCTCGTTCCCTCCTCTGAACCTCTGCCTGTGCCACCTTGCAGGGCGGGGTCTTCCTGGGCTCCCCGGCCCCCCTCCCCCCGCCCTGGGCGGAAAGAGCACCCGTGCTTCCCTCACATTCTCTCCTCCTTACTCAGCTTCGGTTTTCTCCGCAGCATTTGCCACCTCCTGACTCCCATATTTCATTGTTTCTATGTATCACTGTGTGTCTTGCCAGCCTCCCCGCACTGGCCAGCACATCAGCCGGGCCTCCACTGAGTCTCAGGCTGCGCTTCCGGGATGGGACACGCCCAGACAATTAGGAAGGTGATTTGGCAACAGAACTCCAGAGCCAAGCAAAAAGAGAAAACAGTCCACGCCCTTGGACTCGTCATCACGCCCTGGGAACGTGATTCCCGTGGCCCCTGTGGGGTGGGGTCGGGCACGAGGGCGCTGCCTCCCAGCTTGGCTCAGGCAGGGAGTCTGCGCAGTGCGGTGCCCTTCCGCCCACAGCCTTGCAGCGCAGGCAGGCGTGCACAGCGACTTGTGGTGCAGCGTCACGCGGCAGGGACTGTTCTGCACCCACTGTGCATCCAGCCCTTTCATTCCTCTAGGAGGTTTTGAGTAAAGTGTTTCCTACAGATGAGGCAAGTGAAGCAAAGGAGTCACCCGTCCAGGGCAGGAAGTGGTGGAGGCAGGATTGGAACCCAGGTCCTCTGACTGCAGAAACGCACTCAGAATCTGTTGGGTGGCCCTGCCTGTGGGGCAGCACAGAGCCTGGGACATGAGGGTGGCACATACAGACTTAGAGCCATAAAGCATATAGTCTTCATATTTCATCTAGAACAAGGGTCTACTGCATTCCCGAAGTGGCCTCCCAGGTCTTTGGTCCAATTCAACAGAAGTGCATCAGTGAACTACTCTGTGCAAGCTTCAAATACTCATTTTCTCTTGGGAATGTGGGTTGATGAGTGAAGCACAAGTGGATTTGTTGAAGCCTCCGGTGTGCAGCCACTTAGAACTTGCAAGAGGAGTCATGTACACTTTAGTGATCCCAGCCTGACCACTTATCAGCTCTGTGACTCTGGGGAAATCACCTAGCCTCTCTGAGCCTTGGCTTTCTCATTTGTAACAATTAGCAGGAACCGCATAGTAGCTGCTCAATATTGTCTTGGTGTAATTTACGCTAGTAACAATCGTAAACACCTTGGTGTCTAAGAGTAGAGAAATGACACTATGGAACATGGTCGTTTTAGAGACTGAAATAGTCTAAAGCCATTTAGAAGGACATTGAAAAATGTGCACAAAACAATATAGTTTTTTAAAAAAAGCTGGATACAAAAATTCTATGCACAATTTGGTTTTAACAGATATGATGAAAGAAATAGTCCAAAATGTTAAACGTTTCTCTATGGGTGAGAGGGCACCAGGGTGAACGTTTTTTTCATTATACTTTCTCATTTTCTGAATGTTCCACAGGGAGGTGGCATTATTTTCATAATCAGGCAAAACAGCATTTATAAAGTGTTTCATTTTATACCTTATTGGTTAATTCTTTACAGGAAGGGTAGGATTAGAGAAGAGGGATCAGAGAAAGTGTGAGGGGAAGAGGCGAGAGCTCAGTTCCACTGGCATTTATTGAGCATCTGCTGTGTGCAGGCACTGTGTAGGGTGCTCACTGTGATAGCTAAGTGAGATCTCAAAGAACTAGGTGTTGCTGAGCAGACAGGCAAGGGAATGGCATGTGCAAAGACCCTGGGGTGTGAAACAGTCACGGAGAACAGTTAGTAAGGTCTATGGGGCTGAGGGGAGAGTGTGGCTGGAAGATGGGCAGGCTGGAAATGCCCTTGAGGGGGGCCCTGTCAGCTGTATCAAGGGGTTCAGGCCGCATCCTGAGGGCCCCGGAGTTACTTTGAGCTTTTATTTTCAGTTGAAATTTTTATTGAGGTAACTGTAGATTCACATGTCATTGTAAAAAATAATACAGAGAGAGCCCTCATTCACTTTGCACAGTTTCCCATAACGTTTTGCAAAACTCTAGGACAATGTCACAAGGAGACATTGATGCAATCCTCTGATCTTTTTCAGATTTCCTCAGTTTTTCTTACACTTTGTGTGTGTGTAGTGTGTGTGTGCTTGTGTATATTAAGTTCTATACAATTTTATCACCTGTGTAGCTTCTTGTATCCACCATCACAGTCAAGATACTGAACAGTTCCACACCACAGGGATCCCTCCTGTTGCCCTTTTAGAATCACACCCACCTCCCTCCTGGCCCTTCTCTCCACTGCCTACCAGAGTAGGGGATGGATTCAGTGTGGAGGGTAGGGAAGAGGGCTGAAGAGGGGTCCCAGGGGTTGGGGTGCCAAGTTTGGGGCTTGCTAGGTTAGCTGTGGCTATGGGAATGTCCTAGAGACCAATGGATTTACAAGCCCACGGAGGAGGAGAGAAGTCTGAGCTGGAGGCTGAGACTGGGAGTCCCCACCTATCAGGGCTGGAGCTGCCGGTTTGTAGGAAGGGAGCGGAGTGGGAGGGGGACACTGAGGAAGGACCCCGAGGAGGATCGCCATCCTTAACGTAAGTCCTCTTCAGGGTTCTGCCTGCCCAAAGGCCCACAGACGGGTGCCTTGTTTTACAGCTGGCTGCCTCCTGCCCGGCCAAACCTTGCTCTTGCTTAGGAAGCCCTGGGAATCTCCTTAGAGGGCTCCCCCAGCCCCGCATGACCCCCTCACTTTGCCCCCAGTGTAAGCCTCAGAGCCAGGCATGGAATGTCCTTCTGCACGACATGCACCCTTAGCTGTATCGGGTTCAGGCCCCTGATCGCAGGGTTTGCTAACCCTGGCCCTGCCAGGTGGGGAAGGACCTTAGAGGTCACTGAATCCAAAGCCTTTAATTTACAAAGGAGAAAACAGATTCCCAGAGGAGAGAGAGGCTCGATCTGCTGGAAGAAAGGGGGCTGTTTGTAGTCACCCCCGGAAAATGCTTTGCCCGTAGAGGAGAAACCCAGGAGAGGTAGATGAAAGTATCTGAACTCTTTCAGTCATCATTTTTTATTGAGCGTCTACTACGCGCCAGGCAGTGCTGGGCTCTCTGGATACAGAGATGGGTTAGGCACGAACCCAATTGCTGGTGAATAAGATCACCGAAGGGTTAAATTCCGGGAGCTCGGCGGTGGGGCGGGATGGGGGGTGGGGGTAGAGGAATCTCCCAGAGGAAAAGCCCACTCCCTAGCTTCTCAGGCTCCGGAAACCTGGGCGAGAAAAGCCTGGGAAGGGCTGCGCCGCTGGCACGCAGCCTCCCCCGCACAGCCCCTCAGGCCAGGGGAGCTGCGGCTCTCGAATTACAACAAAAGGGGCAGGAGGCCGGGCCTGCTGCGGTGGCCGCCTTCAGGGAAGGGGGTGGGTCCGGGGAGGGGTTTGCGGTCCGACGCCGGTTAAAAGTACCGGGAAAAGGGTCGGGGAGCGACTCCAGCCCGCGGCTTCCTACACTTGGAGGTCCGTTTCTCCAAAGGCCGGGGAAGTCGGCTCGCCCCCTCTGCTCCGGAAAGGGGCTCCGCGGCGACGGGCGCAGAGAGGGGCCGTCGTGGAGAGCCTGGCCCCAGCCGAACGAGTGCGCACCCCTGCTGACAAGTAAGAGCGTTGCCTGCGCCTCCCCCTCCCCACGGCGGTTCGCGGGAAAGCGGGGGTCCCGGTTGGGTCTCCAGGCTCCGCTCCCCGCGGGCCGCCTCTCAGCAGTGCCTGGGGTTCCCGGGAGCTGAGAGGCGGGCACACAGAGCGAAGGCTCCTTGCTCGGAGACGCGAGGACGTGCAGGCTAACGGGTCCCGCTCCCGACTCGGGCGGACACACCCAGCCCCACCTCGCCTGAATCCGGAGAGCCCACGCAGCAGGGGCGCCCCCCGGGAGCTGGGCGCTCGGTTCGTGGCTCGCCAGGGGCGCCTGCGACCAGACAGGACAGAGTCAGACGAGACCCGGTGCGTGCTAAGTGCCTAGGAGGGTGCACCGTGGAGCCACGGACACCGGGGGCTGCGCTGGTGCCAGGAGTTCTGGCTTTTGAGGATGCGGAGCGCGCGGGGGACGGGGGCGCACTGGGGTGTCTCCGGAGCTGTGGCTTTGGGGGTGTGGAGCGCACGGGGCTGGTGTGTGTGTGGGGGGGAATGAGGGCTAGTGAACGAAGGAGCGCCCTGAGTCCGTTGGGCGGAGAGGCGCGCTCCGCACCTCAGGTATTCATTCCTGGCTGGTCAGGGAACCAGGAAATCTCTCCCGCCGATTATCAAGGGGAGGCCCTGGAGTAGAAAAGAGCCAGCACAAGCTAACCCATGGAGGGTCCGCGCAGGATCGCCCCGGGGCTAATCCTGGTCTTAACGCTGATACTCCTGTCCTCAGTGCCCGCAACTTTTACGCAGGCGCTTTGAACACCGCGCTTCCGCCCCCCCGCCCCGCTCCAACCCGCCGCCCAGCCAACCCCCCATCTGGAGCCCTCTGGAGTAGCTGCCTGCCAGAGGCGTCGCTGTAAATCAGCACCGGAATAGAAATGATTGGAAGAAACAGGCGAGATTCCTACTTCGTCATCCCTCACCCAGCCCCGGGAAAGACCACCAAAAATCAGCGAGGGTGGGGCGAGGGGACGCGGCGCAACACCACGGGGGAGGGGACTGAACTTCTCCTGGCTAGGAAACCTCGAGTCCTGATGAGAGGAGAGAGAGGATTGAAAGTCAGAAACATGCCCCAAATTAATTTCGTCCCCTGAAATCTTGGAACTGTGGAGATCTTCAAATCAGTCCAAGGGATTCTTTTTGCGGAAAGGGAAAAGTGCTGAAGCTCAAGGCTTCTAGGTTAGTCGGGGTGGAGACTCGAATCCGTATCCCCTCCTCCAGGACCCGCTCCTACCCCACCGCTAGCCTGTCTGTCCCTGACCCCCAAAAGGCCGTTCGTCACCCTTGGTGGAATTATTTCGTTATTTATGGTGTATTGTGTACTTAATGGTCAGGGATGGGGCTTAGGACGAAGTCGAAGTGCTCATTTCCCTGCTCAGTTCCCAGATGAATGACTGACTCCTTGGACTCTCCCTTAGCTAAATTATTCGTCTCCCGACCCCGCTTTGTCCTGTTCCCCTTTCTGGTCCCTAGTATCTGTCCCTGGAGTGACCATCAAACCCATGTGTGTGCCTCTCCGTGACTTTGTGCTAAAAAGTGATTTGGTCTAAGGCCACTTAGCCATTAAGTGGCAAAGTTGAATAGGAAACTTAAGCCTGAAGACAAAGCATCCACTTGACGTTACAGGTTGGCTGACATTTTGGTGCATGGCAGATGGGAGAGGCTACGAAGATGTTTTCATCTATCTCCTTTGCAGCTGGGCTCCTTGCCTGGCCTCTCCTGGCCTTTTCCCAAATTCTTGTCCTCTGACCCCTGGATGACCAGTGTACAAGGGTCTTGTGAATGAGGCAGATTTTCTGTGCTTCTGGTGGTGACCATTAGTGAAGCTTTCTAGTGTCCTAGAAAATTCTACACTGTTTATTTAAACACCATTGTTTTATTCGGAAAAATTTCAAATATAAACAATAGTGGGGAGAAGGCCCCCATATACTTCTCACTCAGCTTCAACAGTTATTGACATTTTGCCACTTGCTTCATCTACCCCTTTCTTATTTCTTTTTCAGGGAAGTATTTTAAAGCAAATCCGAGACATAAAATCATTTCATTCTTACATATTTCAGTGTGACCTCTAAAAATATTAAATAACCATTATGCCGTTAATATACTTAAGAAAATTAACAATAATTCTTTGGTATCATCTAATACCTAGTCCATATTCATTTTTTTTTCCCCAATTTTCCCCCAGATGTCTTTTTACAGTTGACCGGAGTTCTGTTGATTTGTATAATTTATGTTCATTGTATGTTATTCTTTTCAAACCACTTTGCTGTCCACTGTGTTATTTGATTCTTACAACTTCCCACTAAAGAGCGAGGTGGGTTTTTTTGTTTGTTTGTTTTGTTTTTTTTTGCGGTACGCGGGCCTCTCACCGTTGTGGCCTCTCCCGTTGCGGAGCACAGGCTCCGGACGCGCAGGCTCAGCGGCCACGGCTCACGGGCCCAGCCGCTCCGCGGCATGTGGGATCTCCCCGGACCGGGGCACGAACCCGTGTCCCCTGCATCGGCAGGCAGACTCTCAACCACTGCGCCACCAGGGAAGCCCGCGAGGTGGGTTTTGTTGAATTCATTTTACAGTTGAGTAAACTGGCCAACAGATAAGCTGTCCAGATGGCACAGTTGGTGACTGGCCTCGCCAGGGCTTGACCCAGCATCCTTATTCCTGGGCAGTGGTGGTTCTGTTTCTCAGTGCTGCTCTTGGAATATAAGTTGTGCTCTGACGCATTCATCCTGGCTCTGGCTTCATCCTGGGCTTACCACTTCCTATTACACCTGCTATCAGAAATCCCAGTGTAAACACTGAGTAATTGGCCATTTGGTGCTGGAGGTAAATCAGCTGCAAAGTCAGGAAGCCTGGGCTTATTTCCCAGCTTCTTGTAAAACTGTAGGAAAGCAACGCACCTCTTGAGAACTCAGGGTGGCCCTCTCTGGACTAGGAGCTGTCATCCTTCTCCATTCTCTGCCTCCTACTTGTGAAAGTAGGGTGAGCGAAATGACTGGAGTTGGAATTCCTGGAAGAGGCAAAGGGCCCAGAAAGAAATCTCACTGAGAACAATTACCCCTCACTGATCATTGCCCAAGTATTCTGGCAGCTGGCATCTCTAGTTGGAGGCAGCTAAATTCTATGGCAGAGGAGAGGCTCCCCCCTGAGGTTCTTCATTTATGGACAACTTTGTTTATTCTGCCGTTGTCTGATGAGGATATAGGACACCAGAACTTTTTACTTTTAGCATTTTTACTACTTGTGTTTATTTGCTTTGGAAAGGGGTGATAACGAAGTCATTTTTACATCTTATTAATGAGAGTCATGAATTGGAATTCTCCTTCCTCGGCTGGCTGTGTGGGAAAAAGGAATCTCTTATGTCTTGATGCCTAGATTTTCTGCTCTCATGTTCATTGCCCTGAAATAGACATCGAATGAACAGACCTTCCACAAAACAGCCAGTTAGGGAGAGAGAGACTGGTTGCTCCAAACCCATTATTCAACCGTAGGAACTCCAAAGGGACAAAGCATTACCCTTTAACCACACCATCCTCTGGCATCCATGAATTCTCTTCCCCCTCAGATAACAGGCTGTCTCCATGGGGGTAGAATTTCTAGGTGATTCCGTCAGCAGCTGCTGTGGCTTTCTTCCTTTTACAGTTTTGGGAGCTTTAAGAGGTATAAGTTTCCCTCTCCTGGGGTTGCCTGGGTTCAGAAGGACAGCTTGTAATGACTATTGTTCATTTCCCTCTGGAGAAGGGCATTGTGGTCAGTCTGCATGTCAGTGTCACAGAGTCCCACCTGTACTCCAGACCCGGGGGCCATGAGACCTCAGATGAAGTAGCCGCAGCCTGTCCTGCTCCAGACCATAGAACCAGCAGGACTGGCAATCGTGGGCCAGCAAAAGGAAAGCCAACTTGATGCCCAGAGAGACAGATCCGCAGCAATGCACTACTTACCTTCTAAGTCTCTGCCCTGTCTAAGTTGAAGCAAGTCTTCAGACCTTCTCATCCTAGTCGTTTGAGCTGTCCTCCTGCAGGAGGTGTGTGTGACCCGCCAGGAGCACAGCCCAGCCAGGTGTGCTGGCCCATCTTCCCCCGCCACCAGCATCAGAGATGTCTTTAGGCACCAGAACCAGCCTTTCAGAATAGGCACTTCCTCGAGGGTGATAAAGCATGATGGTGACAGTTCAGATAAGATGTCCATCCAGAGTTTTAAAAACTCTTTTGTACTTCCCTTGGCAGAAAGAGTATGCCCAGATAACTGTGTGTGGTACATATGGTTGTAGAGGGAGAACGAAGTCAGCAGATGATGAGGATGTGATTAGGATCACAGTTAATAAGTTCTCCTTGCCCAAGGCTTTTTGATCCCTTCACTTGAAACACCTATAGTATTATAATATCGTACGCAAATGATGATACATTTTCTTTTTAGTTTTTTTGTGTTGGAACTTGATAGACAAGCAGACACAGCTGAACCCAGGGCTGTCCCATGACAATGGCTCCCATATGTCTTTTTTGATGCGTCGCCAGCGTGATGCTAAGAGCATCTTCTGAAAAAATAATGCCACTTTCCTATACAGCACATGCCTTATGAGAAGATAACTTTTGTCGACGACTTGCGAACAGCTCTAATTTGCTCCGTTTCTTTGTTCTTCTTGAACTTGGGTCCATGAACAACCCCCATCCCCAGCCTTGTCCCTGGGGCACCACGGATGTCCCGAGATAAACCTAGCACAGCTTTCCAGAGTGCCTGCATGACTCATGACCTAGTAAGGAGGATATTTTTCTAAACATAAATGTAAAACTCTTCTAAAACAAACACAAATATAAATTTGAGTAAAGTACCTTTTTAAAGTACCCCTCTCCCCAGAATAACAGACGTTAAGTAAAATGGCACCAAGCCTAAGTATACGACACTGGATGAACTTTAGTTTCGTTTTATTGTGGTAAAATATACATAACCTAACACTCACCGTTTTAGCCATTTTTAAGTGCACAGTTCAGTGGTGTTACATACATTCACATTGTTGTGCAAGCATCACCACCGTCTGTTCCAGAATTTTTTCATCTTCCAAAAATGAAACTCTGCACCCATTAAACACTGACCCTCCATTCTGCCACCACCTTGGCAAGCCCCATTCTACTTTCTGTCTCTATGATTTTGATAACTCTAAATACCTCATATAAATGGAATCATACACTGTTTGTCTTTTTGTGACTTGCTTATTTCACTTAACGTATCGTCTTCAACTTTGTCTGTGTTGTAGCATGTGTCCGAATTTCCTTCCTTTTTAAGGCTGAATGGTATCCCATTGTGTGTATATACCACATTTTGTTTATTCGTTCATCTGTCCACTTGGGTTGCTTCCACTTTTGGCTATTGGAAATATGCTGCTATGAACGTAGATGTACAAATACCTGTTCTGGATGAACTTTTACAAGGTGAACATACCCTTGTAACAAGCACCTAGATCAAGAATAGGACATTACCCAGAGGGCACGGAATTAAAGGCAAAGCAGGAGATTCCAAATACATTTTATGCCTGCATGTGGCTGCTTCCACTACACCTCAGGGTCTTGGGAGTGGATGTTCATTTTGTCTACCATGAGATGGTTTAGAAGAGATTTTTGAAAAACACAATTTATAATCTGAGAGGCAGCAAGATTAGTTGTGAGATTTAAGCAACCTCTTTCCTTAAAATGTCTAGGGAAGATAAAGAACATATTTGGGATTTGCAGCCATATTAGGACATCACCACTAAGTATTATCCTTCCAGGCTCTCCCTGGGCCGAAGAGGTTTGCATCCACCTGGAGAACTCCTGCTCTTTTGTCAGCTTCTGCTGTATCGTGAGTTTCTTTCTTTTTTTCTTTTTTTTTCTTTTGGCCTTGCCACACGGCTTGTGGGATCTCAGTTCCCTGACTAGGGATTGAACCCGGGCCACGGCAGTGAAGGCCTAGAATCCTAACCACTAAGCCACCAGGGAACTCCCTGGATCACAAGTTTCAAGCCATGAGTGAAAAATTCTGTGGCCACGTCCTGCCTCCCTGCCCTCCTTTCCTTCCTTCCTCCTTCCCTTCCCACCTGGTGCTCTCTCTTGACTAAAATGATTTATGAGTGACTTTCTAGAGACAAAAATGAGTAAGACATGATATTTGACATGTGCATTTAAAAATAAATCATCAGTCAAGAATGATATTCTGATGCCTGGCAACCAACTCTGTGGTGCCTACCTGTGCCAATAGCAGCCTCAGAGCATAGCCAAAGAATGTGTGGAGTTTGGGCTTGTTGCAACACACAGAGCGGGGAAGACAGCCCATCAGGTGATCTGGAATTGCTCCAGCATGCCCATAACCAAATTGTAAGAATAATTTTTAAAAACTTGTAAGCTGCCTTGAGTTCAGATGCTCTGTCTGAGAGCACTCAACTAAACGTGAGGTTTAGGGACCATTTTAATGATTTAAGAAGAAAAATCTAAAATTCTGACGTCCATGAAACCCCGTGAGTTCTCTTATCCTTTTCACTGTTAATTTTCTTAAACTGATATTCCCCAGGTGTTTTTCCTTCAGGAGGCTCTCAAAGCCACACCCACCTCCCCACCCCACTATCAACCCCCTATGTCATCTGTTACCCCAACGTCACAATGTTGCAACGTCATGGTACCCCAGCATCTTCTTTGCCTGGAGAGTTGCTAGTTTCCTAACTGGACTCTTTTCCCTTGGTCTTAACCCGTGGGAAGCCATCCTTTATCCAATAGGCACAGTCATCTTTCTAGAGCAGAGGTTGGTAAACTTTTTCTCTAAGAGCCGGATAGCCAATAGTTCAGACTTAATGGGTCCATACGATCTTTGTCGCAACTTGGCTGTTTTAGTGGGAAAGCAGCCCTAGACAACAAGAAATGAGCAGGGCTGTGTTCCAATAAAAGTTTATTTCGAAAAACTTCACAGATTTGGCCCAAGGGCTGTAGTTCACTGACTCCTGCTTTCAATCACAAATATGCCCCCCTTGCCCGCCCACTCACCTATCCGTGCTCCTCATCCCCAAAAGGAAAACTCAACATTTGTTGGCATGATATTCAAGTTTCCTCATGGCCCTCTGCTTGCTTCTCCAAGCTCACCTCTTCCACCTCTCCTCACCCCACCCACTCAGCCAGCCCTTCCACTTTTCATCTGGCAACTCTGAACCCCACGCAGGTCTCAGAACCTCGAGTGTTATTTCAGACCTGCCTGGAATGATCTCCCTTCCCCACCAGAGACCTGTCAAACTCCTACTTCCCTTTGAAACCTGCCCAGGTGTCAACTCTCTAAAGCTTTCCCTGTTCCTCATCTCTAATTGTAATCACTGCCTTCCCAGTTCTATTTCTGTACCTATTTCTGTACTCTTTTTGGTTCTCTAAATATACTGTGAACTCCTAGAGGGCAGAACCCATGTCAGATTCATCTTTGAATTCCAGTGCCTAATACAATGCTTGCCATGTAACAGATGCTTAGTAAGTAGATACTACTAAACTGAAGTGTCAGTTAAATAGATTCTTTTTTTAATAGCTTAATTGAGATGTAATTCACATACTATACAGTTCACCCATTTAAAGTGTTCAATTCAATGGATGTTGGTATATTCACAGATATATGCAACCATCACAAAGAGAAACCTGTATACTTTAGCCATTGCCTCTTCCTCCTCCCCTCCCCCTACTCCCACCACTAAACAGCCACTAATCTACTTTCTGTCTCTACATTGCCAATTCTGGATATTTTATATAAAGGAATTATATGATATATGGTCTTTTTTGTCTCGCTTCTTTAATTCATATGATGTTTTGAAGTTTCACCCATGTAGTGGCATGTATCCACACTGCATTCCTTTTTATGACCCAATAATATTCCATTGTGAGGATACACCACGTTTTGTTTATCTGTTCACTGTTGATGGACATCTGGGTTGTTTCTACCTTTTGCTGATAATGAACAGCACTGTTATGAATACTTGTGTACAAATTTCTAGTTGAACATTTGTTTTCAATTCTTTTGGGTATATAAGTAGGAGTGGAATTGCTGGATCATATGATAATACTTTGTTTAACATTTTGAGGAACTGCCAAACTGTTTTCCACAGTGGCTGCACCATTTTATATTCCATCCAGCACTGTATGAGGCTGCCAATTTCTCCACATGTTCACAAACACCTACTTTTCCCCACTTAAAAAAAAAATTATAGCCATCCTAGTGTGTGTGAAGAGGTATCTCATTGTGGTTTTAATTTGCATTTCCCTAATGACTAATGATTTTAAGCATGTGTTCATATGCTTGTCAGTTATTTGTATGTCTTTGGGGAAATGTCTATTCAAGTCCTATGCCCATTTTTAAATTGGACTGCTTGTCTTTTGTTATTGAATTTTAAGAGTTTTTATATATCCTGGATACTAGGCCTTTGTCAGATATACAATTTACAAATATTTTGTCCCATCTATGGGTTGTCTTTTCACTTTCTTAATTTTTTTTTTTTCTCGGTTCACATCACATTTACTCAACATTTATTCTGTGCTGGGCCCAGGGGATCCAGAGACGTATCTGCCCTCCAAGGGATTCACAGTCTTAGGAGAGAGACAGATATGCAAACAGTACGAAAAATAATTGATCACTACACCCTTTTGCTACCCCCACTGCTGCTGCTCTAGTTCATGAAGCATCTTGATAGTGTCCTTTGATGCACAAAAGTTTGTAATTTTTATGAAGTCCATTATAGGTATTTTTCAATTTGTTGCCTGTGCTTTTGGTGTCGTATCTTAGAAGCCATCGCCAAACTCAACGTCATGAATATTTACCCCTGTGTTTTATTCTAAGAGTTTAAAAATTTTAGCTTTTATATTTAGGTCTTTGGTCCATTTTGAATTAATTTTTGTAAATGGTGGGAGGTAAGGGTCCAACTTCTTTCTTTTACATGTGGCTATGCAGTTACTCTGGCATTATTTTTTGAAAAGAGTATTCTTTCCCCATTGAATGGTCTTGGAACCCTTGTCCAAATCAATTGATCGTAGATATATGAGTTTATTACTGCACTCTCAGTTCTATTCCATTGATCTATATGCCCGTCTTTGTGCCAGTATCACCCTGTCTTGATTGCCATTGCTTTGTAGTACCTTTTGAAATCGGGAAGTATGAGCGCTCCCACTTTGTTCTCCTTTCTCAGAATTGTCTTGGCTCTTCTGGGTCCCTTACAATTCCTTACGAATTTTAGAATCAGCTGGTCAATTTCCATGGAAAAGCCAGTTGGGATTGTGATAAGGATTGTGATGAATCTGTAGATCAATTTGTATTCTCATCTTAACAATATTAAGTCTTCCAATCCATGAACATGGAATTTGAAAAATTTATTTAAATCCTCTTTAATTTCTTTCAACAATGTTTTATCATTCACTGAGTATAAATTTTGCATGTCTTTTGTTAAGTTTATTCCTAAGTATTTTATTCTTTTTGATGCTATTGTGAATGGCATTATTTTCTTAATTTAATTTTTGGATTGTTCTTTGAAGGTGTGTCCACACAGTTAATCTTTGTATATTGATCTGGTATCCTGTAACCTTGCTGAATTCTTTTGTCAGTTCTAATAGTCTTTTAATATATTCCTTAGGATTTTTTATATATACATATGAGTAGATGCTTAAACACAGAGTTGAAGCTAGTGGATGTCATGATAAGGAAAGTGGAGGCACCCTGTAAAATTGCCAGTGGGAGCCACGCCGTGTTTGGAGATGCAATAAAATATTAGAATCATTCTAGAAGGAGGTCCAGAAAAGGCTTGTGATCAGCACCAGTGACATGGGTCAGCTCCAAACGTAGCTGAGAAAGTCTGCTTCCTCAGTAAGAGCAAGAACTTGAAGCTCTCTGTGTATATGCCACTACTCTGTGGATGTCAGTATCTTTTTAAAAAAATTTATTTATTTTATTTATTTTTACTTCTGGCTGTGTTGGGTCTTCGTTGCTGTGCGCGGGCTTTCTCTAGTTGCAGCGAGCAGGGGCTACTCTTCGTTGCGGTGCGCGGGCTTCTCATTGTGGTGGCTTCTCTTGTTGCGGAGCACGGGCTCTAGGCGCTCAGGCTTCAGTAGTTGTGGCTCGCGGGCTCTGGAGCACAGGCTCAGTAGTTGTGGCGCACGGGCCTAGCCGCTTCGCGGCATGTGGGATCTTCCCGGACCAGGGCTCGAACCCGTGTCCCCTGCATTGGAAGGCGGATTCTTAACCACTGCGCCACCAGGGAAGCCCCTGGATGTCAGTATCTTGACACAGTACCAGCTGGCGTTGAGAGCTGAGCCTGGCCAGTTCTGGTGAGGTGGCGGTTGTTACCTGCTGCTATTACTCACTGGGCTTCTGGAAGGGCTTCTAATGCTTCTATGGACAGCTGAATCCCAGATCATAGGCTCTTAACAAACTTTAGAACAGCACTCCTGCCCCCTCCCCTGGGTCACCAGACATTTCTAGACAAGCCAAAGATGTGGCCATGGCCTCTGTACCAGCTGCTCTTTCCTTCACTGGGCCCTGGGGTCTATTTCTCATTGAAGGGGCTCAGGCCTGAAGAACTAGCTGTTGGTTCAGGTTGCATTGCTTGGAGGGGAGCTTGGCCTGGAAGCTTCTGGAGATACAGAAGGTGTCTAAAGCCATGGTTGAGTCCTGTTGTGACTAGTGCTCCCTGAGGCATGAAGAGGGAGGGCTTGGGGAGGATGTCACTTAAGGACTGAGCTCCTTGGCCGTTTTGAGGATCCATCTCTTAGAACAGCTAGTTTGGGGAATTCCCTGGTGGCCCAGTGGTTAGGATTCTGTGCTTCCACTCTGCAGGTTCAGTCCCTGGTTTGGGAACTAAGATCCCACAAGCCACGCTGCGTAGCCAAAAAAAATAATTTAAAGAAAAGCTGGTTTGTACATTACCTCCATCCCAGGACTCCCCCCACTTCCCCCCACCTCGTATGCTCCTCTTACCCCCAACTGTCTGAGCCCCTCTCTACCTCAGTGTCTGTGCCTGGACCAGCCCTCAACACCCCGTCTCCAGAGATTTGCATGCAGTGACCCCATCCCCAACTACAGTTCCTCCCCTGGAAACAAGACAATGCAATGATTGGATTACTTGACAAATTGGCACACCATTCTGGCCCTGACTTCTGTTCTCCCCTGCCTGCCTTTTATGAATTTTAATATCACCTTCAAAGTGGCACAGAAATTTGGACCAATTTGGCTACTGACGGTTAACTCTGAAAAACTGTGTGTCTGAGACTGTGTATGTGTTGGGGGTCAGGGAGGGGTGGGAGGATGGTTAAAACCTGTTACCCAAGTGCCATGTTAAGAGTGGTCGATGGGTGGGAATTCCCTGGTGGGCCAGCGGTTAGGACTCCAAGCTTCCATTGCAGGGGGCCTAGGGTTCAATCCCTGGTTGGAGATCCCACAAGCCTCCTGGTATGGCCAAAAAAAAAAAAGAATGGCTGAAGAGTGGTTGATGGGTTAAGTGACACTCCTCCTGGAATTTTTCCAGGTTGTTGTGGATTTTATAACTATAATAGTTACCACTCATTGAACATGGCTGAGCCAGTCACTGACTGTCCTGGGCACTTGATACATTTTATGGAACCCACTAAAACAGGGGTCCCCAACCCCTGGGCCACCGACTGGTACCTGTTAGGAACCAGGCTGCACGGCAGGAGGTGAGCGGCAGGCCAGTGAGTGAAGCTTCATCTGTGTTTACAGCCGCTCCCCATTGCTCGCATTACCGCCTGAGCTCCTCCTCCTGTCAGATCAGCAGTGGCATTAGATTCTCATAGGAGCGTGAGCCCTACCATGAACGGCGCATGCGAGGGATCTAGGTTGCCTGCTCCTTATGATAATTGAATGCCTGATGATCTGAGGTGGAGCTGAGGCGGTGATGCTAGTGCTGGGGAGAGGCTGCAAATACACATGATCGTTAGCAGAGAGGTCTGACTGCACAGAGACCATAATAAATCAGTTGCTTGCAGACTCACATCAAAACCCTATCAGTGAGTGGCAAGTGAAAAGAAGCTCAGGGCTCCCACTGATTCTGCATCATGGCGAGTTGTATAATTATTTCATTATATATTACAGTGTAATAATAATAGAAATAAAGTGCACAATAAATGTAATGTGCTTGAATCATCCTGAAATCATCCCACCCCCACCCCCGGTCCGTGGAGAAATTGTCTTCCATGAAACCGGTGCCTGGTGCCAAAAAGGTTGGCGACTGCTGCTCTAAAACCCTAAGACCCTTCTGTATCTGCAGAAGCCAGATTTGAACTGGGACCACTCTCAGATGCCAGCACCATGTTCTTTCAATGACTATATGTTATCCAGTAGTCAAACCGTAGCTCCATTTTTTTAGGGCTTGGGGGGGTGGCTAATTTGAACCTGATGGTCTCCCCGCCTCACTCTGCTTCCTCTGCCTTCAAGCAGTAGCACTGATTTTGTATTTCCCCTGCCCCTTCTTTATGGGCTACAAGCTGTAGAGATAAGATGTGTCTCTTGGGGGCCCTGGGGACTTCCCTGGTGGCGCAGTGGTTAAGAATACGCCTGCCAATGCAGGGGACAGAGGTTCGAGCCCTGGTCCGGGAAGATCCCACATGCCGCAGAGCAACGAAGCCTGTACACCACAACTACTGAGCCTGTGCTCTGGAGCCCACGAGTCACAACTACTGAGCCCGTATGCCACAACTACCGAAGCCCGCATGCCTAGAGCCCGTGCTCTGCAACAAGAGAAGCCACCGCAATGAGAAGCCCGTGCACTGCAACAAAGAGTAGCCCCCGCTCACTGCAACTAGAGAAAGCCCGCGTGCAGCAACGAAGACCCAATACAGCCAAAAATAAATTAAAAATAAATAAAATTTTTTTTAAAAAAGATGTGTCTCTTACAGACACTATGTATTTATTTGGCTTTTGCTTTCCCATTCAATCTGAGAGTCTCCAGTGGCACATTTTAAAGTGTTTGAAATTGTACCTTCATCCTCCCCAGGAAACAGCCTGGTCAGAATGAGATTCCACCCAGAGGCAGCGATGGACTGTGGGGAACCCCAATCGGTCACAAAAAATTATGCCTGACAAAGGTCTCTTTCTGGAGGCTGAAAAAAATTCAGTTTTGTATGCCTACCTCTGGCCATTTCACCATGCCCTGAACATTCCCACTCTGTGGCCAGAAATAGACAGAACCAAGGTGGAATCTTTGGCCAGGGGCCAAACGGACCAGCCCTGGCCAAGCATGGTGTCAGAGTCTGCATTCTTGTCTGAGGTGGTTCAGAAGGGCCCCCTTGTCTCCACCGGCTTCCCTCATTCTCTGAGCACCAAACCCATCCACCCAAGACAGCCTTCCTCCCCAAAGGAATGTGTTCCGTGTGCGGCCAGAAGCAGCATCTGACCACAGCTGGGGTAGCCTCTCCCGTGTGCTCTGGGCCGTGAATGAGGACCATTCATCACTCCTGCTGGTGGAGCAGGAATCCCCTGGCAGGCGGCAGGGGGAGGGTCTGATGGAGGAGAGAGCCCCCATCCCTCCCCTGACCCCATAGCTGAATGCTGACATCTGGCAGAGACATCAAGGGGACCATTCTGTCTGGGTGAAAGAATCCAGCTGAGTTCTACGCTCCACTGTTCTTTGACACTACGCAAGTGGCTTTTGCATCCAGGGCCACTGCTGCTGGCTGGGGAGCCGCATAGGTTGCTGATGTGATGTTTCTCACTGGGGTCAGCAGGCCAGTTACTGGGGGCTCCAGAGCACAAGATGTGGAGCAAGGGCTGGGCAGAAGAAATCACTGCCCTACCTACCAGGGCCCTCAGAAAGGGTGAGGCCAGTCACGCACAGCTGGAGCCTGAGGGAGACCCGTTTTAGGAGGTTCTGTGCCCCAGACAGTCATGTTGGTAGGTGGATGGGAGGAGTTAAGGAGATCAGCTTTTGGTCAGAGCAGTGCTTTTTGCTAAAAGCGCTAAACGCACAAATAGTGTAGAATTTTTACAATGTGTTTTCCCTCCCTTATGCATGTCTTTGTTATTGACTAGGAAATAGTTGGTCATATTGGGCATTTTTCTGACACTCAGGTGTCAGTGGTAAGAGGCCGAGGTCTGTCGTATTCTTTAAGAATGCACTGGGGGGCTTCCCTGGTGGCGCAGTGGTTGAGAGTCTGCCTGCCGATGCAGGGCACACGGGTTCGTGCCCCGGTCCGGGAAGATCCCACATGCCGCGGAGCGGCTGGGCCCGTGAGCCATGGCCGCTGAGCCTGCGCGTCCGGAGCCTGTGCTACACAGCGGGAGAGGCCACAGCAGTGAGAGGCCCGCGTACCGCAAAAATTAAACCACTGGGCCACGCTGCTTAGTGGCAATGGGAGGTGATGGCACGTGCAGCCCATTCTTTGTGGAGGATGAATGTGCAAGCTGCCTGAAGGGGCCGCTGAATGTAGGGGCTGCTCGAGGCCCTTGGGGAAGGTGAGCTGATTCTGGCTGATGGTTTTCAGGAATGCCTGGGATTTAAGTCCTGGGGATGTGAAGGAATTCTTTCCCCATGTCTCCCAGACACCCCCTGGGTGCCACAGGGCTTCTTGTCGGCACAGATTACACTAGTATCAACTGTGTGAACTTGTATCCTTAAATGGATTGAATTGAACGTAAGAATGTCCTCAACTGCTTAGCCAGGAGCCCAGTGAGAAAATATCGGGAGAGATAACTTACCACTTTCTGATAAGCCACGGTCACAGCTGATTCCTTCTAGCACTCTTATTCTTGTTAGTCAAATACTGAGGTCCTTGGGCATCTTGCCCTGAGCCCTGTAATCATGACCCACTCCTCAGCTAAACCATGTGAAGAATTAAGTACATCTGCCACAGTTCTTCCTGGACTTCACTGGCAGGCAGTTTTAACAGAAGACTCTGCAAGATCGGTCATCCTCTTGTGGAACTTTGCATGCCTGCAGAGGGTTGGTGAAACCTGGGCTTCGTTTGGTATGTGTGAACCAGCTACAGAAATGTTCTGCTGACCCAGTGGCTTGTGTTCAGGGTAGAGGAGGTTCCTAGAGTTTCTGTGATGGATGGTGATGCAACCTCACTGGCGTAGACTCTTGGGCTGTTGACCTTGGAGGTGTTCCCAGGTGAAAGCTGAGAATAGATCTCCCCATCGTCTAAAGACTCTCCCAACTATGGTATCAGTTAGATGTCTGCACCAGAATGTTTGATTTCTTTAGTGAAATCAAAATCCCTGACTGAGAACTGATAGAGCAGGTGTGAAGAGGGGAAATGTGACTTCCATCAATCCAAATGTCATCAAATGTCCAGAAGAGAAGAGGGAGAATTTACCGTATTTGTTTATGAATAGGCACCCAAAAAGGTGAGAGACATAGCACACTTCTGTTTGTTGTTTTGGGGGTTTTTTTTGTTTTGTTCAAATTAAAATTCAAGCTTTTCTTTGCTTTTGTTTTTAATCTTTTGGATCCTAGTACATTTCTTAATGAAACTCAAATCCTTTGACCCAAAGCAGTTTTCTCAAGGATATTGGTCCTGGGCAATGCTTGATATACCGGAGTGTGGTTGCTCAGAGACAGAGATAAGAGCAATTAGTCAGTAAAGGTAGCACTTCTGGTATCTGGCTGCCTGGGTGCAAGTCCCAGCTTGATTATTTTTTAGCTATATAGCTTTTCTGTCCCTTGGGTTTCCCTCAGGGGAATACAGATGCTGATAGTACCTCTCTCAGAGGGTTGCCTGGAGCTGTTACCATCCAGTATGGCAGCTACGACCACATGGGGCCACTGAACACTTGAAATGTGTTAGTCCAAATTGAAACGTGCTGTCAGTGTAAAGTACACCCCAGAGTGCAAAGATTTAGTACAAGAATGCAAAGTATCTCATTAATAGTTTTAAATCGATTACATACTGAAATGATAATATTGGGGATATATTGGGTTAAGCAAAATATATCTTTAGCCTTAGTTTCTCCCATTTCATTTTACTTTTTTAATGTGGCTATCAGAAAAGTTTAAATTACATATGTGGTTTGAATTATGTTTCTATTGGGAAACGCTAGTCTAGACTAGAGGATTAAATGAGTTCATACCTGTAAAGCACTTTTCACACAGTCATTGATACAGAATGAGTCATCAATAAATATAGGTGTTTTAAAAAATCTAACTTTCTCATTAACAGAATCCCACCTTCATTGCCAGCTCATGTGGTATCCAGGCTGTGGTATGAAAGCAGAGGTCATCCTTTTAGAATGGGGGAGGGGAGGGGAATTGAATACATAAATTAGGTATAGAATGAGAAAGTCTATACGTCCTAGGTGGGGGGAATTACGTGGAAGGGCTCACCACAGTCCTTGCATCGTAAAACTACCAGACCCCCAAAAGTAAAGCACATTTGCCTCCCAGCACCTTCTAAGATACTGTTCTGCTGAAAGATGGAGCCTCTTAAGCCGCAAGCCTTCCTTTTGCCCTCCTGCGGCCGGCGTCTATTTGGAAATGGCCTCAGAAGGGGCAGTGGAGTATGCCGGGGCTGCCTGTACACCTGCAGCAGGAGGAGATGACCAGCCTCTGTAGCCTCCTGAGCACAGCTGCAGGCGTTGTCGGAGGGGAGCCTAGAGGGCAGAAGTCGCTGGATCGGGCTTCTCAGAGGAAGTGAGACTTGAGGAATCCCTGTTCCCTGTGGGTTTGCCCTGTGGACCCTGCAGACGCTGCAGGGCCCCCATTCTCCCCTCTGAGTAGCAGCAGTGCTCACTGCCTTGGGCCTTGATGGGCCCTTAGGCAGTGTCCAGCCTGGGTTTAGGGACTTATCCTTTTGGGCACACACTGGTGTGTGTCGCGAGATGGCACATCTCCCAGGAAATCAGCTGTGTTGGGCTGTGATCATGCCTCACTGCCTCTACTAGGTCCAACCTTATAACCCATGACTCTTGTCTAGACACAAGCATTGATTCTGTGTTGGGGTGAGATTTTATGATCCCAGGGGATCTTCACTTCCCATAAAGTACCCCAGTGTCTGCCTACCCCCTTTACAACACAGAGTGCATTTCAGAGGCACCCAGGTCAGCAGATCTGAAGGGCACGTGGAAGGTCCACCTACTCACCAAAACCCTATTGCCCTTACTTCCAACATTGTACAATATGTAAACTTCAACTATTAAAATTCATATCTAGTGTTGCCTTTCCAATGACACCTACCCTGACCACACTTTAAAAATATAACCTCCCTTCTCCTTACCACAAGCATTGATTCTGTGTTGGGGTGAGATTTTATGATCCCAGGGGATCTTCACTTCCCATAAAGTACCCCAGTGTCTGCCTACCCCCTTTACAACACAGAGTGCATTTCAGAGGCACCCAGGTCAGCAGATCTGAAGGGCACGTGGAAGGTCCACCTACTCACCAAAACCCTATTGCCCTTACTTCCAACATTGTACAATATGTAAAATTCAACTATTAAAATTTAAAAATATAACCTCCCTTCTCCTTACCCCTGGCACTCTCTTATGCCCTTATGCTACACTATGTTTTCATTATTCTGAAGCTTTTATCACTAACATATTATTTTACTTATGTACTTTGTTTCTTGTTTATTGTCTGATTTTCTTTTTGATTGTAAGTCACAAATACAGTGATCTTTACTGAAAAAAAAATTCATACCTAGGAATTCCCTGCTAAATCAAAAGTTCCCTCTTCATAGAAAAGTCACAAATTTACTCCTTCATGTGTTAAATTTCTTAATACAATAAATTAATAAGGGATGGATTTATCAGCTCGCTTTCCTATGCAATTAGGTCAGAAGGAAAAGGCCGTTTTGATAAGGTGTGACGATTTGAATAGGATTTATATTTATTCGTTCAGTTAATATTTGCTGAGTGCCTACTGGGAACAAGGCTCAGGGGTTCAGAAGTGACAGGAAGGAAAGAAAACTAATGTGAATGAAGCCATGCTGTGTGCTAGAGACTTCCATGTTATCTCATTAAATCATCACATATACACCTGCAAGGAAGCTTATTTCCATGATCGGAAGAGGAAATCCAGGCTCCAAAAGTACCCCCAAATCTGTAGAGCTTGGAAGTGGTAAAGTCAGGATTCAGACCCTTATGTTCTGATTCCAAGATACCCAACATCGTCTCTCCAGGGAGCCAACGGTGCCAATAGGTACAAGGAGGAAGGGTTGCTGAGGGGCAAGAAGACCCATACGATGGAAGATGAGGGAGCCATGGGCCCCTCCATCCACTTCACTTTTAATAGCCCTTTGACCTGTGATCAAGCTGTAGAGCTTATTTTAAAACCATCCTGAGGATGGGTCTACTTTGAGCTATCCTACCCTGTTACTGTCCAACCGGTTTTTAATAAGCGCCCAACATGTGCCAGGCACCGTGCTAGGCCCGGGGCCCAGCCGAGACCCCCGTCACCGACAGCACCGGCTCCGCGTGAGCGATGGGAGCAGAGAGGGGACATGCGCTCCCACGGAGCCTGGCCTGCTTCAAGGGGAGGCCGCGGGGCCTCAGGCTGCAGCGGGGCCGGGAAGCCTAGGCGGCCGAGTCAGCGCACGGTCCCCGCTCAGGGACCCTGGTCACCCGAAACGCCCTCGCGGGCTCACGTGTGCCGCGCACCGCGGGCCGCGTGCGGCCGCCGCCTGGGCTTGAGGACACCCCGGCTCCGCGGCCGCCGGCGCTGGGAAGGGCGGGGAGCGGGGACGCAGAGCGCGGCGGCCGGATCGCGAAGGGGCTGCCAGATCGCGAAGGGGCTGCCAGCCCGGGGCCACTTGCCTGCTCCCGGGAGGGGCGCCGGTCTCCGTCCCCGCAACTGGGGACGCCCGGTGGGGCTCGGTTCTAAACCGGGTCATCAGGCTGCCAGCAGTCTTGTCACGGGACGCGCTGCAGCGGGGGCTACAAGCAGGGGGACCGCCCTGGACGGATTCCCCTCCAGGCCACCCTCGCCTCCAGCAGCTAGAGTCTCCTGCCGAGAAAGGGCTGAACTGGAGTTCAAGTGCAGAAAGGAAACTGGCGCCTGGGAGGAGCGGGCGAGGCCTCTGGTCTGCAGGGGGTGGCAGCCCACCACGGGACAGGGGGTCGGCGGTGGGTGGAGCCGCAGGGCATTTTGCTCTCCATCCTCCGCAGCTCTGCTTTGGACTTTGGCAATTTTTCCCTCCTGAGGGATGGATGGATGCCAATGTGAAAAATGAATGTTACCATGCAATAAGGGAAAGACATATAATAGTAAGAGGATTTTAAAAAAACATGTAGAGATAATTTCCAAAAAAAAGAAATACAGGTGGCCAATAGAGCCTGAAGAAAAAAAAGGTCAACCTCACTAGTAGCAAAAGAAATGTTGGTTAAAACAGAATACCTTTTATCCCCCCTGTTATCAGATGGAGAAAGGTCTGAAAGCATGGTCATAGCTAGAATTTTGAGGTTTGGGGGAAATCTACATACTTCAGGCCGATGTGTACCCTAGCACAGTCCTTCTGCAGGCAGTTAATATAGTTTTGCAGAAGCGTTCACTTTTTACCAGCCCTTTGACCCAGCAATTTTGCCTTTAGGAATTTATCCCAAGACTGTGGAAAATTTTAGCTACAAGGATATTCATTTCAACTATGTGAATAGCAGTAAAAAATTTACTGGTAAGATTATTCAATCTTATGGTGCATCCATAAGATTGAATACTATGTAATAAAAATCTTGTAAAAGTCAATGAGGCATGATGTTTGCAATATACTGGTAAATGTGAAAAGCAGTTTACAAAACAGTATGTAGAAAATTATTCTAAGTTTTAAGAGGAAATATATTTGTACAGAAAAAAAGGCTGGAAGGGGTGTACACCAGAGTCTTGACAATCATTCTCTCCAATAGGGGTATTGCAAATTCTTTTCTACTTTTTACTTGTCTGTGTTCTCCAGATTTGTATCACCAGGTTGTATAACTTTTGCAATAAGAAAGATAAAACCATAAAAGTTATTTTTAAGAAGAAAAGAGAAGCATCTGGGTCTAATATTTTACAATTCCCCAGAGTAGAGAGTAGGAGAAGCCCCACAAAGGAAGCAAAAAATTCAGGAGCACTTTTGTAGGAAAGATTTAAGAGTTGAACACTAGCCATTCCCACAGATTGGAGAGTCCAAGAAGGTGGGTGGAGCAGTTTATAGATATGCAAATCCAGAGATTACGATTTCTTCTTAAAAAGTTACAGAACCACATACATTTTCCGTTTCTTTTTGAGATGTGAATAGACAATCTGCAGGCCTCTGTAGCTCTCACATGATGGGGAGCTTGGGAGATGGTAAGAAAATGCTGGACTGGGGCTGGTAGAGCACAGAGGTGAAGGTGAAGGACACAGGTCAGCCTGCTGCCCTCGTTCAGAGCCTGCCTTGCCACTTAACCAACAGTGCAACCTGAGGCAACTTGCTGAAACTCTCTGTGCCTTGATAATAATGGTGTTTGCCCCATTAAGTGAATTAATACAGCAGAATGTTGAGAATCATGTGTTTAAACATTAAATCATGTGTACATTTTAAAATGTACCCAAGATTTGTTTTAATCAGGTGTGGAAAGACACAGACACAGAAATGACTGTCATGGAGGAAGAAGATTATAGTCACAGATCCCTAGAAACAAGGAGGCCTGGCACACCATGCAGGGCCACGTGAAGAAGCACCAGGGTTGATCAGAGGCAGAAGAGAGGGGAAAATGTGGGCAAGAGCATCTACTATGACTGTCACAGTAAGCAGGCTAATCAGGTTAAGGATTGGTTAGTTGAATAATTTCACCTCTCTCTGGGACATAGGGACCATCTCTACTTATCTGGTACCTGGTCTTAGAGTGATTAGGGCAGGGGGTTAGTGGCCCAGAGTGTGAGATCTTGAGAATGGAAATAGTTGGGAAGGTATAGCTCTGGACTGATTGGTTTGCACGTGCAGAGTACACTTGTGGATGAGTCCTTTATCATCTCTAAGAATTAACCAGAAGGTGGGTAGCGTAGTTTCTGAGTAGTCTTTCTCCAGAGTCAGCATAGACCCCAGATATCAAAACAGCAGAAATACAGAAAATAAAAAGGCATTATTCATACACAGTGCCTGCATAGAGGAGGCACTTTGTAATGTTAGCTTCATATTGGTTGTAGCTCTGTCACTCTGTGGGACCTTTGGCAAGTCAAGGACTTTCTGTCTTA
This sequence comes from Physeter macrocephalus, assembly GCF_002837175.3. Lineage (NCBI taxonomy): Eukaryota > Metazoa > Chordata > Mammalia > Artiodactyla > Physeteridae > Physeter > Physeter macrocephalus. Next base: position 93,703,360 of record NC_041222.1, on the reverse strand, counting down.
AATTTCTGCCAGATGAGGATATAGACACTGGCTACAAGAGGAAAAACTTTCGTGAGTTCAAAGTCAGGCCACCTGGCTCAGCTGGTTCAATCCATGAATATTCACTGATTTCCTGTAGGCAAACCACAGCTAGAACATGAATGCCCTGTCAGTTCCTATTAGAACCATGGCAAGAGCATGTCTGCTTTACCCGCATGAGGCCTAATGTGTAGCAGGAGCTCAATGAATGTTTATTGAATGAGTAAATCAATTTGATACTGTGACCTCAATGGAAATTAATAGAAATAGACTTTTTTTCCTTTTACATCATTTCCAAATATTGGGGGATTTTCTGGTTATTCTTTTATGATTGGTGTATAGTTTAATTCTACTGTAGTCAGGGAACACATTGTGTGTGATTTCATTAGATGTGGTGAGACTTGCTTTATGACCCAGCTTAGGGTCCATTTGGGTAAATCTTGCATGTGGACTTGAAGCAAGTCTGTCTTCTGAGTCCAGTTGATAGAAACTTGTCAATTAGGTCGCATTTGTTTATCATACTGTTCACTTCTTTAGTACAAGGATTTTTTGTCTGCTTCTCCTGATGAACGGTGTGTAATATCCCCCACTCTGATTACAGAATTGTCGTTTTTTTCCTATTAGTTCTGTCAATATTTATTTCATACATGTGGAGTCTGCATATACAAACTGAGAAGAGTTAGTTAATATCTTCCTGGTGGACTGACTCTTTCATCATCATAAGTTTTTGTCTTCAAGTTGACTTTATCTTACTTTGTACCACCTTTTTTTGGATGAATGTGTGTGTGGTAAATCTTTTTCCATCCTTTTACTTTAAACCTGTTGGTCTTCCATAGGAAATAGAAAATATTGTTTTGTTAAATCCATTATGACAATCTTTGTCTTTTCATTGCAGTATATTTTTTTCATCTAATGAAATTACTGATATATTTGGTTTAAATCCACCATCTTACTATTTTTTGTTTGTGACAACTCTGCTATGTTACTTTTTCTCTGCTTTCTTGCTCTAATTTTGGATTAATCGGGGTTTTAAAAAAAATAATTCCATCATTTCTCCCCTTTATTGCCATGTTCATTCTACTTTTTTTCTCTTCTTATGCTGATTACATAAACACTACAGTATGCATCTAGCTAAAACTATGACGATTTGCTGAAGTCTAATAGAAAAGAGTACTTTCATCACTTCCCAGATAGTGCAAAAACCTTGGAACACTTCCATTTAACCCCCTTCTACCTTTTGTGCTGTTTTCACCATGGTATTTTAATGACACATATATTTTAAACGCCATAAGACATTATTATTTGATCTTCATTCAGACTTACTTGCATAGCTCCCCCTTCCATTTCCTTCATTCCACATCTAGGATGATTTGTCCCGTGGTCTGAAGAACTCCCTTTAGTATTTTCATCTTGGAGAACTCTGATGACAAAGTCTCTCCACTTTTTTTTAAAAATAAATTTATGTATTTATTTATTTATTTTTGGCTGTGTTGGGTCTTCGTTGCTGAGCGTGAGCTTTCCCTAGTTGTGGCGAGCAGGGGCTACTCTTCGTTGCGGTGTGCAGGCTTCTCATTGCGGTGGCTTCTCTCGTTGCAGAGCATGGGCTCTAGGAGTGTGGGCTTCAGAGTGTGGGCTTCAGTAGTTGTGGCACGTGGGCTCAGTAGTTGTGTTTCCAGGCTCAGCAGCCACGGCTCACGGGCCCAGCTGCTCCGTGGCATGTGGGATCTTCCCGGACCGGGGCACGAACCCGTGTGCCCTGCATCGGCAGGCAGACTCTCAACCACTGCGCCACCAGGGAAGCCCCTCTCTCTCCACTTTTGTGAAAACCTTTATTCTCTCCAGGGGGTACAGAATTCTAGGCTGACTTATTTTTTTCAACCCTTCGAAACTGTCACGTGATTATCTTCTTTGTTTCCTTGTTTTTTGTTGAGAGGCCAACTGTTAGCCTTATTGCTGCTCCTTTGAAGGTAATGCTCCTTTTATACCCTGGCTGCTTGTAAGCTTTCCTCTTTGTCTTGGATTTTCCATGGTCTGATTTTGATGTGCCCTGGTATGTTTTTTTTTTTGTAAACTGTACTTCTCAGGCTTGATATCTTTCATCAGTTTCGTATAATTCTTGGCCATTATCTTTTCAAATATTTCTTCCAGACGTTCTCTCTCTCGTCTTTTGGAATTCCAATTATACGGATGTTAGATCTTTCTAACACGTAAAAAGTAACTCTGTCCTAACTTCTAGAGTTTAGCCCTTTAGGGACCCCTATCTGAAAGCCTGGGGCTATTTAACAGGGCCCTTCCTCCTTGGCAGGCTCTGAACTCCAATTTTTGTGTCCTCAGTCCTGGGAGGATGCCTGAAGTTTTGCTTAGCTTCCCAGCCTGTTGGCAACTGCCTTGGAATTGGCAAATGGCTTAAGGGAAAAAGCAGACACAAGTGTCAGGCTCACCTTGCTGTACTTCCCATCTCTCTGGATTCTTGAGTCCTTGCTGCCTCGATAGCTCTCCAGTGTCTTCAAATACATGCTTTTAGTGTTTTACCTACCTTTTCCAGTTGTCCTTGGTGGGAAGGTTTATCTGTTACAAGCTAGTCTGCCGTAGCCAAAAACACATGATACTGTGTGGAAATGACAAGAGATGGCTTCTGCCCCTGGGACTGAGTGTCCATTAAAGCCTGATATGACACTGGTGTAAAGCACAAGCAGGGTGCTATTTTAAAGAGAATCAGAGAAGACATTGATTCTGATTAGGAGCATCTGGGAAGCTTTCCTTGAAGAACAGGAAGGATTGTGACATACACTTTTTGGAGAAAAGGGGAGGCGTGGGGATGGAGCACATTGATCGAGGTGGGAAAACTTAAGCCACTCTAGGCTGATATGATTGGATGGGTGACACGTGTAGGGCTGGAGTGAGGGCAAGGAGAGAAGTGTTGGAACTGAAGCCAGGAACGTAGGTATGTTCCACCTTATAAAGGCATCTGTGTCCCAGGTGGAATTTGGACATTTTTAATATGTGATAGTGGATCATTGATGTTTTGGTAGCTTGGGGTTGACTACGTCTGGCTTTGCCTGCACGAACAGTGCAACTCCAGTGAAGTCTAGCAGAAAAGTCCTCTCTTTCTCCTTTTTGATTTTCTTCCTCGTAGAGTAAGAATCCTCATCCCTGGCTACTCCACCCATGTCTCAAGGTTCTAGTGAGGCATAGATGAGCTCGTGGACGCCAATGTGCTGGGACAGGAATGAAACGAGGCCAGGGCGGAGGAGGCGATGAGGGGGTCCCTTCAGAGCCACGTACTAGCCTGTCAGGCTGTGGTCTGAAGAGGGCTGTTGCAGGAACCCCACAACTTTCTGGCCTTGTTTGTGAGTCACAGGATGAGGATGGCTGGATCTCCAGTGAACCAGAGGGCCTTCCGAAGTCCTCGGTCCTGACCGCCCCCCAAAGCTGTGGCACCTCTGCCCCCAAACCCAGGATGGGACCAGGCACTGCCTGGCCATCCCGACAGATGTGGAACTGCCTCTCTCCAAGTTAGATCATCCCTCCCAGGTGTTCTGGGCACTTATCTGGTCCTTCCTTGTTGGTGATGTGCCAAGAACTGAGGCATACAATCGGCCTAACCCTCTGTACCTGGTTAATAGAGAATGTATGATGCTCTGCTGTAGCTTTCACCTGCTGGTCCTGGTTTCCTTTGGGGGGCCCCATCTTCCAAGTCTACTTCCTCTTCCATGAAATACACCTGCAGTCCTTTAAGACAGTCTTCCTAGATCTCTGAATTATGGAAGGATCAAGGTACATGAACGAAGTCTTTATTTCCCGCTCTAGGACCTCATCCTGGAATTCTTAGAGGTAGGCTCCACCTGGGTACGGTGACCACATCCTGAAAATATAAAAATTTAAAATTTTTATTTGGCAAACGCTCCTGTAGGGCTTATTATGTACCATTCATTTAATCCTCATAACAATTCTGTGAGCTAGATATAATTATCATACCCATTTTATAGATACGAAACATCAAACAGCAGAGAGAAGTTAAGTATTTTGCCCAAGGTCACACAGCTAGTCAGTATCAGAATGAGAATGCAAACCCAGACTGTCTGGCTCCAGAGTCTGTGACCGCCACCCCCCCCCTGCCCCCTCACTCTGCTGTCCTGCTCTCCCTTGCCTGATGATGGGCTACTCAGCCCCTCTCCTGTTTGGTACAAAGAGCTTTATGCCTCCCCTCTGTGCTCAGAGCGGGCTGGACTCAGCCCTCAGCAGCCCTCAGGGACGTAAACTATGTAAAGGGATGGAATTGTCGCCTGGGCATCCTTGGCTTCCCCAGGTGCTAGAGCAGTGCCTCAGGACTGCTCTCGGGGGCTACTCCACATTTCAGCTAAGGACAGGCCCTGCGTAAGAGCTGTTTAAGGGGCTTTACCTCTGACTTCCTCGTTCAGTGGTCTCAGCCATCTTGAGGTCCAGAGTATAAAACATAATGAGATCTTTGGTGTGGGTGGGCAGCTCGTCGGGGTGTCTGGAGGCCTGGAACCTGAAAGCAGAGCTATAGGAAGGTTCAGGTATGTGCACAGCCCGTGAGCAAGTAAAGATGGAGACTCAAAGCCTCGTAGTGTTATTCTCAGCACCCAGAAGATGCCGTTTCCATGCAGGTCAACTAACGTCCAGAGGGAGGAAGGCCACCTTACCTGGGAGTACCCGAGCCCTCTTCAACATACACCGTCACATCTGCATTTCTCCAGCCACTCGGTACCTGGAACCAGATCACCTTTTCATTCCATAAACATGTCTTCCAACCTATCATGCTTACTCTGGAGGAGGCAAAGAAGGATAAGAAACAAGTCCTGCCCTTAAGCAGTTTGTAACCTCTTTGGGGATATGAAGGTGTCTGGGAGGGGTGAGGAGAAGGTCTAAAGGAAGTCCCTGGGGGCTGCTTCAGTAGCCCACCGGAGGGCAATCTCTAGGTCCATCCATGTTGCTGCAAATGGCATTATTCCGTTATTTTTTATGGCTGAGTAATACTCCATTGTATATATTTACCACATCTTCTTTATCCATTAATGTACATAGTATTTTTTTAAAAAACTCTACTCAAATGGGGGCTTCCCTGGTGGTCCAGTGGCTAAGATTCTGCTCCCAGTGCAGGAGGCCCGGGTTCAATCCGTGGTCAGGGAACTAGATCCCACATGCCACAACTAAAGACCCCACATACCGCAGCCTAGATCCCATGTGCCACAACTAAGACCCAGCACAGCCAAATAAATAAATAAATATTTAACAAAACAAAACAAACAAACCAAAAACTCTACTCAAATGAAGTCTAAGTGTGCTCTGTTTCCTGCCAGGAGTCATCCTGGAAAAAAGCATTTCAAAGATCTGGGAAGGCGGTGGGCAAAGAAGTAGGACTTCCCAGACCTGTCTAGCTGAAGCGTAAGATGGGAGAAGAGAAGAGGTTGGAATCCAGAATGAGCTTTCAATCCTAAGCAAAATAGTACGAAATCACTGGCCGTTTTCCAGATGTCTGTAACCCGAACCTCTCCTCTCTTCCAGGAAACTGCTGCCCGTCCGTCCGTCCCTCCTGAGCGCCAAGTGTCCCCCTCCATCAGGCCTTCCAGCCCGAGGACAGGGATGGAGAGACCCGGAGTCTCCTGCCTTTGCGGCTGTCTGTCTGTGCTCGCCCTCCTGCCCGCCCTGAGCCTGGCGCAGTACGAGAGCTGGCCCCACTACCCCGATTACTTCCAGCAGCCCGCCCCGGAGTACCACCAGCCTCAGGTGCCCTCCGACGTGGTCAAGATCCAGCTGCGCCTGGCGGGCCAGAAGAGGAAGCACAGCGAGGGCCGGGTGGAGGTGTACTACGACGGCCGGTGGGGCACCGTGTGTGACGACGACTTCTCCATCCACGCTGCCCACGTCGTCTGCCGGGAGCTGGGCTACGTGGAGGCCAGGTCCTGGACGGCCAGCTCTTCCTACGGCAAAGGGGAAGGTAAACCGCTCCGCGCTTGGGAACCGAGCCCTGGGGCCACCTGGAGAGCCCGGGCACAGGCTTACGGAGGGGGGATAGCCTGGCAAACGGAGCTGCAGTTGCCGTCAAGTAGCAATTCCTGATAATACGCCATCTGGGCAGCCTCCGTGTCTGTGCTGGAAGGAGGGAGCGGAGGGGTGCCAGGGAGGGGGAGAGTGACCACCCGTCCTGCGTTGCCCAGGACTTTCCTGGTTTCAGCACACGAAGCCTGGCAGCCTGGGAAATTCCTCGTCCTGGGAAACCAGGCTGGTTAGTGACCCTAGGGGGCGGCTGAAGTCAGTCTCTGGTCATCTCTTGAGCCCTGTGCCCTGCCTGGGGCTGCGTCAGCCAGGGGGAGACGGTGCCTTTCTTCCGCCCCCTGGAGGAAGTGCCTTTTCCTCTTTGTCACAAAGGCTGCCCATAGGCTAGTGTCCCCTGACTCTTCCACCCTCCTGTCCCAGTAGAGTTCACATTTTTAATACCAACATGCTGTTCTGGGCTTGGCCATGACAGGAGCCAAGTTGCTTTGGCTTTTTCACTTTGATTGGCTTCTTCTTTCCTCCCTTTTAAAGTCAATACACTGAAAAAAAATTGGGGGAGGGTAATTTTGAGGGAGGACAGGTGTTGGAGCCCAGAACCTTGGGCTTAGTCCTGTGTCGAACTAACTATCTATATGCGTTGTAGGAAGACATTTATCCTCCTTGCCCTCAGTTTCCTAATCTGGAAGTTAGGCTCTCTAAGAACTCTTGAAACTGTCATAGTCTGTGGTCTTAAATAAGAAAGTAGCTAAGGGTCAAGGATATTATTTTAAAATAAAATCTGGGGCTTCCCTGGTGGCGCAGTGGTTGAGAGTCCGCCTGCCGATGCAGGGGACACGGGTTCGTGCCCCGGTCCGGGAGGATCCCGCACGTCGCGGAGCGGCTGGGCCCGTGAGCCATGGCCGCTGAGCCTGTGCGTCCGGAGCCTGTGGTCCGTGACGGAAGAGGCCACAACAGTGAGAGGCCCGCGTCCCGCAAAAATAAATAAATAAATAAATAAAAATAAAATAAAATAAGAATCTGCCTGCTGATGCAGGGGACATGGGTTCGATCCCTGGTCCAGGAAGATCCCATATGCCACGGAGCAACTGAGCTCGTGTGCCACAACTACTGAGCCTGCGCTCTAGACCCCGCGAGCCACAACAACTGAAGCACGCATGCCACATCTGCTGAAGCCCCGGTGCCTAGAGCCTGTGCTCTGCCACGAGAAGCCACCGCAATGAGAAGCCCACGCACCACAATGAAGAGTAGCCCCTGCTCACCGCAACTAGAGAAAGCCTGTACGCAGGCAACAAAGACCCAACACAGCCATTAATTAATTAATTAATTAATTTAATTTAATAAATAAAATCTCCAGCTGGAGTGCCCCTCCTTGGGTTAGTAAAGCAAAAGCAGCTCCTCCACCTGGCCAAGTAGCTGCACAGGTGTCAGCGTGGGCCTGGATGCTGGAATCAATCAGAGGTGCCGAAACTCTCATCCTGGATAAACGGATTAGTGCCACACCAACGGCATAGAATCCCCTGGGGTGCTATCCTATGATGTTCAGAATTAGGGTCTGCGCTGGAATCTAGGACTCTGTAACTTTTGGAAGCCTCCCAAGTGGTTGTACATGTAGCCAAGTTTGGGAGTCACTGAAATAGATCATTGTTATGGTCCCTTCCAACCCTGGCTTTCACTTATTCTAGAAATTATAGGAGAAGGAAATAGCATCTCATACATGTCTCACCTCTGTGTAATTGAATACGTCTTTTTGGAATAACCGGATCAAGACACGGCAGTTAAAGTAAAATGTTCTCTGAAGCTGGCTCTGGGTTCCTTACTATGACATGAGTAAAAGCAGCACAGATGAGTTAGCATACGCTGTTTTAAAACCCATTTGCTGTCTTTGTTACAAAAACTCTGGACACTTCTCCATCCTTTCACATCTTCCTTTATTCTGCTAGCTGAGTGTTCTGGGGGCAACATCAGATTTATGTTTTCTATTCCAGGCTCTCTAAGCCTAATTATTTTATAGCAAGTATTTTCCAATGACTTTGGGGTTTTTCTAGTGACATCTTTATTTCCTTTCTACCCAAACTTAAAATTTACCTGTCATCAGGTAAGATGGATATGGTTTTTCCCCATCCCATGTTCACCTGCTCAGGAGCAGGCATGGGGGCGCTGGAGAGGTGAGTTAGCCTGGCTCAAACTTTGCCATCCAAGGATGATGAAGGGAAAAAAGTTCACAGGAGTAGAGGGAATTTTCAAGGGGACGATTAAAATCGCGGTCTATGAAGTTTACACTGGGTAAGTAGGAAGGTACTCCATGGAGCCATGGAAGGACTGGGGAAAGCTGCTAGGATCGATGGATTGTGGGTTGAGATTGCAGTACTAGAATGAGTGTGCTAGAGAGATGGAGTTGTAGGTGCAGATGCACAGCAGAAGTGTTGAAATGGAGATTGGGGAGGGAGTGCAATTGTTTGTAACGTCAAGGTCTAAGCTATGACCTTGGGATGCTAGCTGATGTAGGGTGGAGGAGAGTCATTGGAGGGAGGAGGTATAGTAACTTAGAGTATTGGAAGGGTCCTCTCTAGGGCTATTGAGACCATCGAGACTTAGGAAAGAATAGGTACCAAAGAGAGGAAAGGAGAAACTGATGCTAAAAATTTTAACTGTCATGTCTGTAGGACTTTAAGGATTATGCTGTCTATGTAAAGCGGTACTTGGTTTATCATGAGAGACCCTTTAAATGTAAAATGCATTTGAATCTCATCAGCATCAGTTTAGGATTTGTAACACTGGGTGCAAGGGGGGCACTCAGTAAATGTTAATCAACTGAGTCAGTTTGATTTGGAAGGCAGCTATGCTCACCACGATACCACCAACGCTGATTCAGATTGATTTTGAAGAATATTAAAAACAGTTGGCATAGTGACCAGTGCCCTGGGGTGTGCTCCGATGGGGTTTAGTCGGCTCTGTGGATGAACTGGAAACACTGTAGGTGAACCTGTGAGAGGCCACCCGCCCAGGAGTGCCACCGTCATCAACTCCTCTGAAGTTCAGGCTGTAGTAATGAAGCTGGGGAGAACATCCATGGAGCTTCTAGGTTTTCCAGCCTAGCCTTTCAATAGATCTTTTCTCCCAAAACATCTCTGAGCTCAGAGAAATCATGGGCCCTTTTAGAAGGTTCTAGAGGGCACAGCTGCCCCATTTCTCACCTTCTGGATGGCCTCACAGCCACCCGAAACTCAGATGGTTGCTCTCCTTTGCCTGTCCTCAGATCTGAGGTTAGATGTGATTTCCCCTCACCCCCTCGTTCTTCAGATCAGAGCGACAAAGCCAGCAGATGACCACAGTGGGGTCCTGAAGCTCCTAAGTGGAATGATTTCCATTGCCCCAACAGCCCTGGGGAGTACTGACATTCAAATAGAATTGTATTGATGATGTTTATCCTCCAAATGGTCTGTTAACTTGTTTGTACATCTCTTCTCCTTTCACCAGGAGAAGGATTTCTTAGACTAAATGAGTGGAAAGAGTAAAATGAAGTTTTGCTTCGGATTGGCATTTTGCATCCAAAGTTTGAGCCCCATCTGTGTCCCTAGTGGCACTTTCCTAGCAGCTCTGAGATGGCATGTACTGAACTGTGCCCAGAAGCACCCTGCATTCCAACAGGAGAACAGGAGCTGGTTGCTTTGGAATCAGAACCGTCTAGTTGTTAGGCATTAAGCATACAGGAAAAAATAATGTCATGAAATCAGGCCAAATTAGTTTATCATGCCTGCATCTGGGGGCTAAGTAGAAATTTACATTTCCACTATCTAAGAAGGTAACTGGTGGGAATGCCTAGAGGGTAGAATTATTGGGGGTGAATTGAAGCTTCTTAAGAAAGCAGCTCTTTGGGATAATAGTGCCCATTAGCGCTCCAGGGTGCTAATTTCAAATCTTCCTTATCAAAAAGTAAAGCAGGCCCTGGGGCATCTGTTTTGCAGCTCTTCCTGGTGCTTTTAGCTGTGTGCTGTCCTGCTTCCCATCTCCTTAGCCAGGGTGTTTTCTCTCACTGCAGATGGAATGAGGGCTCTGTTTCTTTTCACCATCTCTGTCCATTCAGCAGCTTTGCTACAGAATGTTCCAAACAAGAGGCCCCGCTTCAGACCGTGGAGGGTCTTTTCCGTTGCTAGTACTTAGCAAGACAAACATTGGTTTGTTGTTGAAACAGCAATCGATTAGGGAGCATATGTTTCAGTGGAGCTTGATGGCTTGGAAACGAGGCCAAACTGAGAAACCAGTTGGAAAACCTCAGCCCAGATGTTTTCAATAAGCCCTTTGTTCCCCTCAGTACATCTGAGGTGCTCTCCTTTGAGGCCTGAGCAGCCGTCTGTTGCAGCAGACATGTCTCAGCGGGGCCTCGAAGTCAGGAGACTGGCCCCAGGTCCCCTCTGACCTTGAAGAACCTCAGATTCTCCTTGGTTTTCTCATCTTTACAGTGGGAGTGTTTTTATCTGCTTTTTCCTTGCATCATGGAAACAACAGAATTCATTGTTTTTCTGACTTACTGGAAGGAGAAAGGGAGGGTGAACACATACTAGGGACATATGTTATCTCATTGAATCTCCATGGCGACCTATATGTTGGTATCATTATTTTCACTTGAGAATGGGCTTGGTGAAGTAGTTGACCCAGTCACGTGGTGCCCAAGCCTGAGGCAGAGAGAATTTGAACCCAGGCTTTCTGACTCCATTATACTATAGAGCAGGGGTCCCCAACCCCCAGGCCATGCACCGGTACCGGTCCGTGGCCTCTTAGGAACCGGGCCGCACAGCAGGAGGTGAGCGGCAGGTGAGCGAGTGAAGCTTCATCTGCCGCCCCCCATCACTTCCCATGGCTCGCATTACCGCCTGAACCATCCCCACCCCCCCGGAAAACTCGTCTTCCACGAAACCAGTCCCTGGTGCCAAAAAGGTTGGGGACCGCAGTACTAGAGTCCTCCTGGAGTCCTGAGGAAAAGGAGAGCTTTGACTTTGTTTCCTTTCATTGTGTAGTAATACTAATAAAACTCACTACTTGAAAACCCTCTAGCACTTAACATTTAAAAAAAATTTTGTGGTAAAATACGCGTAACATAAAATGTGCCATCTCAACCATTTTTCAGTGTACAGTTCAGTAATGTTAAGTACATTCACACTGATGTGCAGTCCATCTCCAGTACACGTTTCATCTTGCAGATCTAAAACTCTATACCCATTAAATAACCGCTCCCCAACTCCCCCTCCCCCAGCCCCTGGTAAACATCATTCTACTCTCCGTCTCTATGATTTTGACTACTCTCAGTACTTTATATATGTGGATTCATACAGTATTTGCCTTTTCGGGACTATTTCACTTAGCATAATGAACTCAGGGTTCATCCATGTTGTAGCATGTGTCAGAATGCCGTTCCTTTTTAAGGCTGAATAATATTCCAGTGTATGTATAGACCACAATTAGTCAATGGACACCTAGGTTGCTTCTACATTTTGGCTATTGTGAATGATGCTGTAATGCATATGGGTGTACTGATATCTCTTTGAGACCCTGCTTTCAGTTCTTTTGGATATATACCCAGAAGTGGGAATTGCTGGGTCATATGGTAATTCTATTTTTAATTTTTTGAGGAACCACCATACTGTGTTCTACAGGGGCTGTACCATTTTGATAGGGATAGAGTAAGATAATCCAATAGTTTAAAAATCCCACTAAGAGATCATGGACAGAGACGGAACTTCGGGAGACCCCTGTAAGTTAATGATCACTCAAGAAAGCAGGCTTGCTTAGCAATAAAACCACGCACTAGAAGCACGAGACAGGCCTCAAGACGACAAAACAGTGGTAGGAAAATGACACCTGTATCCTGCCATTGAGGTCAGCAAGTTAACGAGTCCTAGAACATGTTCCTCTGCACGCACTAAAAACAAAAATACAGGAGAAAGATGACATTCCAGAGTAGAAGACCCTCATTATACTGAAACCTGAGATGATTTACCTTATTTTAGCGTAGATTGCCACCTTTTTTGCTAATTTCCATAGCGCCGTGACAGTCCTGGTTGGGCCACAGAGGGACAAAAAACTTCCCCACCCCCCAATGTGGAGGAGGATCTGATGATGGAAGCCTGATGTCTACTCGAGAATGAGGAAGAAGGTGGTCTTCTACCCCTCCCCACTTTTCCTTTGATTATAAAAATGTAGTTCACCCAGCTCTTGGGGAAGCACTCCCTTGCCTACCTGCTTGTATGTCTCACAAGCGTCCTATATTATTAAATCCACCTCTTACTTATCGCTTTGCCTCGTACTGAATTCCTTCTGTGCCGAGACATAAAGAACCTGAGCTCCACGGAGCCCTGAGACGTGTTCTGTGGTTTCAGTGTTACATTCCTGCCAGCGGTGCACAAGGGTTCCAGTTTCTCCACAACCTTGCCAACACTTGTCATCTTCTGTTGTTGTTTTTGGTTTGATAGTAGCCATCCTAATGGGTGTGAGATTGTGTCTCATTGTGGTTAACCCTCTAGCACTTTGCACTCAGAATTCCCCACTTACTGCAAATCAGGTAAATGCACAGGAGGTGAGCAGAGTCCCACGGCCTCCCAGGCAGATTGCCCAGCTAGAAACCAGCCCTGCCTTCACCTGGCTTCTGAAACGTGAGGAGGAGGCTCTGTGGGTTAGCCTAGCTGGGCCATCTCTGAATCAGTGGGTGGGAAACATCAGGAAGTGGAAAGAGCACTGGAAGGACCAGGGTTCTGGGTTCAGGAAGGTGGCCTTGCACGGTGAGTTGCCTTCTCTGAGCTTGTGCCATAGTCAACGTAACTAAAATCATCACCATCAGCATCATCGTTACCGTTTTTTGAGTAACTGTGGACCAATGATAAATTAGGCACATGTCATGTATTATCTCTAACCTGCACACGCCCCTGTCATTCGAGTGTCATTATTATCCCCACTTTACCGATGAGAGTAGGGAGCTTTGATCAGGATCAGACAGCTAAGTGGCTGAGCCAGAATTCGTATCAAACAGCTCAGTATCCAAAGTCCCTGTTCTTCCCATTATACCACGTGCCTTCCAGGCTTAAATCTGATTTCTACTCTAATCATGTTCAATCTGCCACACCCCTAAATCACATCCCTCTGGCAAGGGAATCCAGATGGTCTAGAACTGTATGCAATATCTCAACACACGGACCAATTGATGACCACACACAGCTGCCAAAATTAGGGAAAAACTCTCTTTCTGTGTACGCCCTTGGTGCCCCCAAAGACTCGAACCTACTCTGACGTGGAGCTTGGCTTCTCTCTTCTCTGCTTCCTTAGGGCCCATCTGGTTGGACAACGTCTACTGCACTGGCAACGAGGGGACCCTCGCAGCCTGCTCCTCCAATGGCTGGGGTGTCACTGACTGCAAGCACACGGAAGATGTGGGTGTGGTGTGCAGTGACAAAAGAATTCCTGGGTTCAAGTTTGACAATACGCTGATCAACAACATAGAGGCAAGTCATGTGCTCTTTTTTTAAAAAATTGAAATGTAGTTGATTTACAGTGTTGTGTTAATTCCTGCTGTACAGCAAAGTGATTCAGTTATACATATATACGTTCTTTAGTATATTCTTTTCCATATGGTTTATCACAGGATATTGAATATAGTTCCCTGTGCTCTACAGTAGGACCTTGTTGCTTATCCAATCCCATGTGTAACAGTTTGCATCTGCTAATCCGAAACTCCCACTCCATCCCTCCCTCACCCTCCCTCTCCCTTGGCAACCACAAGTCTGTGAGTCTGTTTCTGTTTCATAGGTAGGTTCATTTGTGTCATATTTTAGATTCCACATATAAGTGATATCATATGGTATTTATCTTTCTCTTTCTGACGAGTTCATGTGCTCTGGATGACTCCTTCATGTGAACGTTTTCCTTCTTCCATGTATCTCACTTCTCACCTATGATTCCGAGAAGTGTGTGTGATCACTTCTGTGGCAGGTGGGGGGACCTAAACCAATTTCATTTGGTGTCAGGGCGGTTGAGGAAGGATTTCTGGAGAAGAGGCTGCTATCAGTGGGGAAAGGGCATTCCAGACACAGAGAATGACTTGGACAATGACACAGAGTCACGGAGGTGTGAACTGGGGATGAGCGGGTCGGTACCACTCAAGACTGTAAATTATGAATGTGGAAATAGTGTGAAATGAAGCTAGAAAGGCCTGTGCTATGTACAGGAGCTTGCCCTTTGGACTAGGAAGGTGTATCAGCTAGCAACGGCAGTGTAACAAATTATCCCACGCCCCTCATATTTTGCAACAAACATGGATTATCTTGAATAGCTTCTGAGGGTCAGGAATCCAGGAGTGGTCAGCCAGTTCACTCTGCTCAGAACATCTTATGAGGTTGCAGTCATTGCTGTCAACTGGAGCTGGGGACTCCTCTCCCAAGTTGACTCCTGTGGTTGTCGGCAGGTTTTTGCTTCCTTCTGGCTGTCAGCTGGAGGCCTCTGGTCCTCTCCACGCAACCTCCCAATAGGCTGCTTGAGTGTCCTTAAGACATGGCAGTTGTCTTTCTCTAGAGTGAGTGACTCAGAAGAGAAAGAGAGAGGGAGCAAAACTTGGAAGCTGCGTCTTTCATAACCTCATCTCGGAAGTGATGGGCCATCATTTCTGCTGTATGCTATTGGTCACTCAGACAAACAGTATCCAGTGTGGGAGGAGATTACCCAAGGGTGTGACTACAGAAGGTAGTGGTCATTTGGGGTCATCCTGGGACTGGCTGCCAGAGGACAGTTGTCCCAGATCTAGCTGGGGATCAGAATCACTTTTATTTTATTTTTTTTTAAATAAATTTATTTATTTATGGCTGTGTTGGGTCTTCGTTGCTGTGCGCGGGCTTTTCTCTAGTTGCAGTGAGTAGGGGCTACTCTTCGTTGCGGTGCGCAGACTTCTCATTGCAGTGGCTTCACTTGTTGCGGAGCACGGGCTCTAGGCATGCAGGCTTCAGTACTTGTGGCTCGTGAGCTCTAGGGTGCAGGCTCAGTACTTGTGGCACACGGGCTTAGTTGCTCTGTGGCATGTGGGATCTTCCTGGACCAGGGAACAAACCTGCGTCCCCTGCATTTGCAGGCGGATTTTTAACCACTACGCCACCAGGGAAGTCTCCAGAATCACTTTTTAAATGCACTGGCACCTCATCCCAGACCTCCTGAATGAGAGTCTCCCACTATGGGACCAGGTTATTATTTTTAAGCTCTCTCAGATGATTCTGATGTTGCCAGCCTGACCCAAGTCAGCATTTGGGAATGGCAAAAGGGCTTGTGACCCTCCTACATTTATGGCTAAATTTCAGATTGATCTTTTCAACAAGTTCTCCAGCCAGAGAACAAAACGAACAAACATATAATGCGCTCCTCTTGTGTGCAACATATGTGGGGCTTAGGACAGGAAGATGAGGCAGCCAAGACTCCCTCCTCAAGGGGACTCCAAACCCCAAAGGGGATGTTGGATCTGCCATGAATCCAGGCCAAGGAGCCTTCACTGTGCTTTAGCCTCCAGCTGACCTCAGGACTAATGCTGAGGAGAGGTGACTCTTGAAACTGCCCTATTTGGGCTCCAGAGGAAGTTCTCCCCAGACTGTGGTCTTTACATTTTCCTCCCATGACTCACCCTGTCCCAGTCTTTCTCATATGCTCCAAGAGCTCACTGAGTATGCTGGGAACTGGTCCAAGCCTGCATGATAGTGTGGAAAAGGATTCCCAGCCTTCTCTCAGCTGGCAGCATGAGACCACCTCTAGTTGACACTCTTCAAATGCTGCTATTTTATTTGGGATAACTAGAAAAGATGGTTACAGGGTTGATGTACTTTAGTCTTCCAGTTCCTGATGACAGCTTTGCTCTACCATGAAGTTTATAATTTGGAGGGTGGACTTATCCGGTCCAGTTTCACACTTTCCATCGCCACTCTTTATAACCTTATATGAAATAATTAGCACCCACTCATATGTATCTCATCTTTCCAATGTTGGAAGCTCCAAAGGGCAGGGCTTACATCTAATTCACCATCGTATCCAGTAAAAATAATGCTGGGTACCTAATGGGAACAATATCTCCAATTCCCAAATTTTCTTCTTCCCAGAAATGAAAACCAAAGATCATTATCCACTTGGGTGAAGAATATCCTAGGATAAAATATCAAGCTAAACAGTGATGAGAAATGCATAGAAGCCAATCATTCCTTCATAGTATTGCCCTGCCTAATAGGACAGTGAAGTTATGTGTGACATCTTTGAGTTTTTTTTTTGGCGGGGGGGTCCACAGAAATTTTTTAGTAGTAATTGGATCTAACAGTATTATAATTCTACTGAACAAGTTAAATCAGGGATCTCTAAATTTTGGAATCCCAGTATTAATCAACTACAAATAAATATTAGCCCATATCTATCACCAATGACTGAGATGTTTCTTTCTGATGAATTGACCATTACATTTCCAAAGTTCTGAAACGGCCAACAGACCATAGAAAGAGACTTCTTTAGGCTCCTGCTTGAAACCAACAGCTTCAGCAAACTGCTGGCCTTGATTCAGGGCCAATGTGTGACATTGTTAATGGGCTTTTGCTCATCCTACAACCTCAGGATAATCCACATGGATTGTCAAGCAAAGATCCAGGCTTCTGGGCATAAGAAAGTCACTGATAGCGTGAATCAAAGGAGGGTGGGCCAAAATGTTTGTGGGTTTTGGATTGGGAAAATGAGAAGGCTCATCCGTCCCTAGGGAAAAAAAAATAATGGTTCTGGCAAAGGACTCTGTGAAGGGCACTTCAACAGAGAAATGTTTATGGAATAGCTCTATGGGCCAGTTCTACTGCTTAGCATTTAAAGGGGAAATAAGATGGGTCATAGAGAAAGCAGAACCTTAATTGGGTGGAATAGGCTGAAAAATGACTGGAAAAACATACGTTGGCGAGAACTTTCTTATTCTGGAAGGGCTGAGATTCTGTGATAGGAAAGCTTAGTATCTACCTTTATTCTGGGCATTTTTTGGAGGCCTGCTGTACACACATCATGGTCTGGGATACCACCCGAGGAAAGTAAACATGACCCTTGTCCTCTAGCCCTTATAACCCAAGAAGACAAGATGCATGCCTCGGGGAAAGTTGGAAGATCATTCCAAGGCAAGGAGCCTAGGTCCTCAATGAGTTTACAGTGGCCCAGAGAGGGCTAGCTGAGGGGAGTCTGGTTTAAAGGGCTGGATAACTTCCGCAGCCTCTAAGCTTTGTATTTTCCTAGAAGGCCTCCCTCTTGCTCTCCTACGAATCAGACTGGTTACCATGGACCAGACTAGAAGCTTTCCTGTGTAGCCAGGGATGCTGTGGAAATCTTCAGTTGATGAGTGGTCCCCTGTAATCTCTGCCCTTTGGTATCTGCTAAAAGTGGGTCATCAACAGGCCTAGATCTCAGGGTGTCTGGCGAGAACCTTGCAGAGTTACCAGAAGATTCTTCCATCCAGGACTTTGTGGCTCAAGCTCACGCACACGGGCAGGGTTGGCCCGATGGGTAGGGAGCCACCCAAACCACCTACCAGGAATATTTGTGGGATGTGAGAAGTTTCTCCGAAATACCTCATGTAGTAGCTGTGTCAGTAGCTTAAGTCATGCAATCACTCGTCTTGGCTAGAGAAATGTCCCGTTAGATGTGTGTGGACAAGAGGATGACATGTAGGTTTGGTGGACATGCAGCTAGGGGGGAGTTGTGACTCATGATACCCGGAACTGCTGACTAATTAGCGTGAACACAGTGGATGGTCTCTACTGGTGTAGCCCAGGGCTCTGCTCTGCCTTTCCACCATGTATCAGAAATTTGCATGGAAATTAAAATGTATACTGACAATATTTATAGGAGACACAAAACTAGGAGGGCTTGCTGGGATAAAACATCATGGAGTGAGATTCAGAAAAACCTCACGAGGTGGAAATAATAGACCCAAACTGGAACATGTTAGGGATGAATATAAGGGCCTATATCAAGGTTCATGGGGGGTGGGGGGCGGGAGCAGGGAAAAGCTAAAGAGTAAAAGCCAGGGAAAGTGACTGAAAGCATTGATTATGTTTAAAAGATCCCTGAAGGGAACCGGTTGCCTAAAAGCTCAGTATAAGCCGAAGGTGTGGTATGGCTGCTAGAAAAGTGAATGTAAACTGATACACTGGGGAAGACTTATTTCCCTAAACTCCTTGCTTTTTGGACCAAGAACTAAGTGCAGTTCTGGGGTCATCTCTTAACTGTGTCTCCCAGAGGAGGGACAAGCCGAGTGGAGACAGGTCTGGAAACCACATCATATGAAGAAATGAAGATACTGTGTCAAGAAAAGAGATATGGGGGTGGGGGGAGACATGTCCGTTCTCTTCAACTATTGAAGTGCTACCATGGAGAAGCGTGTGATTAATGCTAACTTCCAGAACTAAGATGGATGGGGAAGGATTGGGATGTAGATTTCAGCTCCGTGTGAAAACTCTTTAAGGCTGAGTGATGGGGCTACACATTTCAACACAGTCTGAAGACTCTATAACACAGGCGATGGGGCTTACCTGTTAGAGGTGAGCTCCTTGTCACTGGAGTAGCTCAAGCAGGAACTGGATGACCTCCTGCCAGGAATATCACAGCCAGATCCCTAGATGGGAAGGACACAGGACGAGGTGATTACCAAGTTCTAAGACCCCCTGTTTCTCTGCATCTATGAAAACACACCCAGCCCACACAGGGGGTGCACACTAGCTGTAGCTGGCTATTGGCAGTGCCCACCATTGTGTGAATTGGGGTCATGCATCTTACACACACACACACACACACACACACACACACACACACACACACAGAAGGGACGCCAGCTAGTGTGTGTGTGCTCGGGATCTCTCTCTACCTCTTCTCTGGCCCGTCATGACTTTGGCCTTGAAAGCAGACACTTCTCACCCGCACTCTTTCACATCAAAGTGAAAATTAAAGCCCCACTCCTCTCATCTTCCCCCGGTTGGGGGCCCATAAATTCAAAAGCAGCCAAGAGTGAAGTGTCAGTTAATGCCTTCTCTGTGTCTTGTGACCCCAGATATAAACAATTAGGCTAGTGAAGGTCATGAAGACACCCCATCTCTTCTCACCCTTATTTTGAAAGGGTGAAGCCGGGTTCTATAATATCCACCCTCGTTGACCCCTGGAGACTGGGAACAGATCACAGACCATTATAGATGACCCTCACCGGCTTGTTCCTTCTCCGGAGCACACTGGAATTCCCCAAGCAGAGAGTGGAAGAAAACTGCATCGTCTAGACCAAGTTCATTCCACTCTGGGATGCCAGAGGCATGAGTCACTAAACCCTGGGGCCTGAATGATGGAATTTCACTGGATGAGCTAACTGTGCTTCTGTGGACTTCTACATCTGCTTGGGGCATCCTCAGGGGCCCCTTGACACTTCATAAATTCCCTTCTAGAGGAGGGAAAAAGTGCCTCTTCTTCAGATGAATGACCCCACCTAAGGAGAGTTCACAGGTTTGGGCCCTGAGCTCCCTGTTGGCCAGAGCACAGAGCGAGTCCACTCTTTTCTTTAAGATGAGTGGGTTGAATTCAATCCCTTCCAGCTATGAAGTCTGTAATCCAGAGTGGCAGTGGTTTCTCCATCAGAATGGCACGGCACACACTCATTCTGTAAGGGGAAAAAAATCAGATGATTTCTGGAAAAGTGCTTTGCAGACTATAAAGTGTTACAAGAGATTCGCCTTACCACTGATTCAACAACCTGGGTTCATTTCATCCAGAGAATTAACCAAGCAGGGTCTCCTTTCTCCCCTTTTCTGTGGTCTAAGTTTTAGACCCCAGAGTGGAAGGCAGGACCCCTGAGTTCTGGTCCCCTTGGAGCCTGAGACTTGTAGCTGTATCTCCAGAGGGACTGACCCTTCTTGTGTCTCTGGACACCTCACTGTAAAACAGCACTTTCCGCAGGAAAATGAGTCTTGGGCCAATTCTCAAAACCTTCTTCAAAAGAGGGAAACAGGAGCAATAATAAAATGTAACATACTGTTAGTTTCAAGTGAATATATCTTTTTTAAACCTAGAAAACAGAGCTCCAGCCGAACCTCCCAGGAGTTCAGAGGCTCTTAAATCAAGAGACTTTGTTTCCTGTCTGCGGTGGTGGACAAGTTGGAAAAAGCATTAGATAAGGAGAGATTACAAATCCAGATGGCCCTGTGAATGGCCCTCTCTGCACTGGCTCTTTTGCACATTGCTAAGTCATGTGCTCACAGAAAGGCTCGTGGCTGAGGCCGTGTACTTTTAGGTCAGGGAACATACAGGTCTTTTCCTTTCTTCACCTTCTCACCCCACCTTCTTCTCTACCCATTATTTTAAAGGCTCTTTTGCAAAAGCAGTTAGGTTCCCAGAATTGATTGGAAATCCCCCGGCTGTGAGATTTAGGGGTGGCCTATCCCCCGAGTGGCCCCGGAGCCCCAATTTCTCCTTTGTGACAGCCGGCAGCCCAGGCAGTCTGGAGGGACCTGGAGTGGGAGGATAAGGATGGAGCCAGGAGAAGGGTAGTCACTTCCAACGGTGGGGAGAATCAGTACCCCTCCCCTATGCTCTCTCACCTCCTTCTGGAGGGGCGCTGAGACCTGAAAAAGCTCTTTCTTCTCCTCCTAGCCACAGGGATGGAGGCTGTTGTGAATTTTTTAAATTCCAGAAGTCCAGGTTTTTATTAGCCACAGTTAGCTGCCAAATGCTTCAAGGTTTTCCCCTCAGCAGCAGCCTTATCTCCCCAGCATCTGGGGGTCTCTTAGGGGTGGATGCATGGAGCCTGAAAGGGAGTGATTAACTCTAGAAAGGTCCAAACACTTCCCGGCCAGGAGTTTCGACACCCCCCCAACCCCGCCAAGAGGGCGTGCAGCAGGTTACACTGGGTGGTTTAAAGAAAGGGGGTCTGTTTTCATCTCTGTGGAGTTCAGAAGACGGTGGTCCCTCCAAGCTAAATATAGCCCTGCTTCCCCCGAAGGCCACAGGGTAGCTGGCCGGCTTCCCTCTGTGGCAGGAGGAGAGGTGGTAGCAAGTGGGCGGTTTGTGTCGGACCCTTCAGCAAGGGAGTAAAGGGCCACGATGGGAGCCCACAGCATCTCAATCCCCAGACTTGCCGAACTGTCAAGCTGGGCCATCACATGTAGCTCTCCTGGGTTTCCTCTCCCAGCCTACAGAGAGCTTGGGCAAGAAGAGGTATTAGATCCTGTCTGGTGCTAACATTCCATGATTCTATTTATTGAGAGCCTCTATGTGGTCTGGGCTCACCAGCCACCAACCACAAGGGGAACAAGAGAAGTAGTTCTAGGGTGACCTGTTTTCCCAACGCAAAGTAGGTCACAGCTTCTGAAAAGCAAAAGGGCATTTATGCAGCTAACAGAACAGAATAGTTGAAATTGTGCACATCCTGGCAGATCTGGGAACCCTACCCCGGGCCGGGGTGCTGTACACACAGCCCTCTGAAAATTATAAATATTATAATTGTTTGCGAGTTGAAAGAAATAAGTAATGTTATGCTCACTCGTTAGATGAAATTAACAAATAAGTAGCCTTATAATTTGTTATAGAAGAAATAAATAAATGGCAGTATGTACTCCAACATTGAACAGTGTGGATTGGATGGTAAATTCTGTGGCAGTTTGGAAAGGGAGAGGTTAGTGGGGAGAGATCAGTGGGAGGGCGGCTCTATGGAAGCAGTAGGGGCTTGAGCTGGGCTGGTGAAAGCCTCTCTCTGCCCTGGTTGGGCAGCTCTGTTCTGAGGGTGGGGCTCCTGATGTGACTGGGGTGAAGGTGGTGGCAAAGGGCCCAGGCGGTTCATTCGAGTCACCCCAGCCATGCTGGAGGGGTCACCAACAACGACTCCCCCCCAGCCCCATCCCCACGAGGCTGCTACTGAGGCAGCTGGATGCTGTGTCTGTTCGTTTGTTCATCCACTACATTTTAATCCGGAGCCAGACCCTATGCTGGGCCCTGGGAATCAAGGGATCGATGAAATGAAAGGACAGTCTTGCCCTCCCGAAATTTGCTGTCCCATAGTGGAGAAAGACGATTTCCCAAGTCATTACTTTGTCACCATGGTGATGGGAGGAGAAGCATCAGGTCAGGTCCCCTACCTGGGAGCGTGGTGGACCGTTTGGCCAGGCCCACGGACTTGCCTGGTTTGTGGCCTCAGCACCCCTGCTGGGCCAGAGGGACTGGTTGCTGGCGCAGGTGTCCTGCCACCTTCTTGCAGACAGCAGGTCTTGACTGTTCTCCAAAGAAGCAGCCTCTGTTACCCACCCCACTACTTTCAGGTTGGAAAATGAAACACAGAGCATTTGATTCTCCAGCAGCGTTGCAAAGCTCTTGGTTTATAGGAGGAGGGCCCAGACTGACTGCCGGCTTTTTCCTCTGGTGCCTCAGCATGACCTCAGTTCTCAAGCCACTCCCACCCTGACCCCCTCTGCCCGGACTGGTCTCCATCACAAAGAGCTGAGCGACAGCGATCGCTGCACTGCCTTCCCCCTTCCCTTTCATCTATGTAGCCCGGTAGGAATCACTGGCTAGAGAATATTCCCAGCAGTTTCTTAGGCTGTGAATTTCCGATCTGATCATCAAAAGGGGATAATTACAGTGTAGCCAGCTTCTTCCAGTACAACATGTCTTGTACTATTTACAGATGATACCCATGTAGCTAAACCATCTAAATGTGTGCTGAGGGTCAGATCAGCTTTTAATTCAGTTTATAACCATTTATTAGCCTCAGATTTCAAGGGGAAAGGGGAGGGTGTTAAATAGCTCAGATGACAAGAGGTCGCATGGATAAAGGGCAGACAATCTCCTTGTCCATCGGTAAGTCACACAAGTAGCGCTATGCTGTGAAAAAAGGCAAGCCTCTCTGTTTATTTTGCATTAAACCAAGAATAAAGGGAGTCTTTATTACATTTTTGGCTGGAGAGCTCAACATTTCTAGTTAAGCTGAATTCCTGTAACTGGATTTTTTAAAAATGATTATTAGTTTGTTCCAAGAATATGTGAGGACCCACGATGTCTCGTGTCTGGCACTCGTTGCCGTGGGGAATACAAGAATGAATACAGCACAATGCTGTCCTTGAGAGACTCACAGTCCGATGAGGTGGCAAAATGAAAAGATAGATAGTACAAGGTAGTCAGTATAAGCCAAGAATGAATTGAGGGAAAAGCAAATGCTAGAGGAATAAAGAAGTCGAATCTATGTGGATGAGATATTTGGGGGAGGGACGTCCTGGGACGTCACAGCCCTCAACAGGTATTTTTCAAACGATTGAATGAACCAGATTTTTCCTGAAGGTCAGGAGGATTCTGATCGGTAGAGAGGAAGGAAGAAAGGATTGCAGGGAGCAGCTTGATACTGGGGTTAAAAAAGTGATGTCAGCCTGGCATCTTGAGTCTGGAAAAAGGGCACGGAGGGGATGGGGTGGGTCCTATCAGGAAGGCTCTTGACTAGGAACATAAGCCCTGGGGGAGCCACGGGAAGGTTTTGAGCCAAACCCACGAATGCACAGCGGTCAGCTGGATAGATGTGCCAGCCACATGTGAGATGGACTGGGTCAGCCATTCATCCAGACCGGGGAGAGATACAGGGTCCCGTGAAATGACAGAATTGTGACGCTCTTCTCTTACTTCCACTACATACCTGCCTGGACAATAGAAGTGGGAATGAGAAGGTGACTGAAGGGTAGGAAAAGCACTTCTGGGGCAGAATGGGCCCTAAGAGTGGGAAGAGAGAGGAAACAAAAAAGCATGCGAAGCTTGAGGACTGCAGGCTGGAAGGAAAGACCGAGGGCATCCTGGGTGCGTCTGGTTTGAGGTGCTGAGGAAGGTGCCAAGACGGCATCTGGGAAAACGGATCTCTATCTGGAAGGCCGGTTTTTAAAAACAGCCAAATAAAGACAGCTAAGGGCTTTGAGAGCAAGATGCAGGAAGCTGTTAGCTGTAGAGGGAAGGAGCTCGCTAAGTGAGCCGCAATCGTGCAGCGCTAAGCAGTCAGTCCCGCGTTCTAGTTGGGATGATGGCAGACTAGTATATCTCCATCATGGCGGTCCCAGCCGACACCTCTCCAAGGATGACTTCTCAGGTGGGAAGGCCTGGGCTGATAAGTTATGTAATTAATTATGTAATTAAATTACGGCTTCTAGAGGGAAGGAAGGGGGATCGTTGGGCTAAGATCTGGCCCTTGCAAATGTGCCCTCCCCGGGAGGCCATGAGCTCTGTGCTGACTTTCAGAGAAATTGTGAAGTGCATTCTTAGAGGCTTGCTTGCTTGCCTTGCCTCCCCCTGTATCTTTCCCTGATGCAATCTCCAACTAGCCTTTCAAAACTGGCGATTTATCCTCATTGGCGACAGCCCCAGGCTGTCACATTGTGGAATTTGCAGGTCATTCACAGATGCAGCAAATGTGAAAAGCCATTCAAGCACAAGACTGGGAGACCAGCCCTGGTGCTTCTTCACTAGCCCTTCTTTCCACCAACCCACTAGTTAAGGCAGGGCAGGGCATGGCCTCAAGGCACCTTTATTTTCCCCTTTGGAAGCCGGTGATAATCACTCCCCGCCCCCCCCCCCCAGCCCCAGGGGGATATGATGAGTTTTGAGTAGGACAGGTCCAGAAGGTTCTGTGAATTCCTTGGAAGGAAGCCTTTCGGAGAGCCCAGTGAACTATTGTCTCAGGCAAGAGGACCAGCATTCAGACTTTCATTTGAATTTTAAAAAGTGCCAGGCGCATTGCTGGCTTCTGGGCTGTTGGGCTTAATGTAAAACTCACAAGTGTAGAGAGACTTTACTTAGAAAAGAAAAATGTGTATATGTTTTAGTGTTTCAAATCTTCACTTCTCTTTTGAAGTTGAACTCTGGGGAAAAAAAAGTCCTAACACTTGCGGTTATGGAAGGGATTCCACAGCAGTGAGGTCAGGAGGGCCGTTCTGCGTATACGTGTGTGTTTTCCTACACAGAGGTCTCTGAGCAGTCCAGGTGAGCTCCTTAGCCAGCAGCAACCCCTGAATGTGTGCCTGGCCTGAGTCCAAGGGCAGCTGGGAGGTGGCTCTCTCCCCTCACGTACACTCTGGCCTGACTCACGGCTCCTCCGGGCGGGTCGCAGGGTGGACTTCACATATGGACTTCGAATGGGCAGAGCCCGAAGGGAGCCCCCCAGAAGGCTGAGCCGCAGGCCCTGCCCCGTGTGGGACAACTCAATACCGGGCAAGGGATGGGGCGAGGGCGGGAGGGTGAGGACCGTTCAGAGACGCGGGGTTACGAGCCTGGGGCACGGGCTTGGAGTCAGAATTTGGTTGTCATCCTTGTTTATCTACTTACTGGCTCTGTGAACTTGGAGAAGGTGCAAAACCTCACCAAGTTTCCTCGTTTTTCACCTGCAGCACGGGCATACCATCGGCCCTCTCACCGGTTGTCATGGGAATTGAGGAAGGGAATGAATGTAAAGTTCTGAGTGCAGAGCCTGGCGTGTAATTTGGCTTGTGTTTGATAAATGAGAGCCCTCCTAGTCGTTATGATTCAGAGCAGACGGCCCCAGGATTGGGGCATAAGGAGGAGGCTGGCAGGGCCCGTGGAGGTGAGAGACCGTATTTTCTGGAATGAATGAGTGAATGAGGTGGATTTGAGCCCAAGAGGATGGGAAGGAATCGGTTCTGTGGAGGGAGAAGAGAAGGAAGGACAAATGTGAAGCTTGCCTGACTGCTCTCCCAGGGCTTTGGAGGAAAACTCTCTGCATCCTCCTCCACCACACAGATGCACAGACATACACTCCACCCAGCGCACAGACACACAGCCCTGTCACTCGCACATCAGCCTGCACACGGACACACACGAGCAGTGCGCTCCCACAGAGACACATAGACAGACGCACAGACACGTGCAGAGACACACACACACACACACAGACATACTCGTGACACTCAGACACACACACTCACATGCAGTGAGTCAGTGGGAGAACAAGGGCAGTGACGTCAGTTCTAGCGCTTTCTCTTCTTTGAGCCTCATTTCCCACATCCGAGAGCCCACCGGGCTTGTCCCCCAGTCACACGTCTGCTGAGGGGATGCTGACCTTCATCAAGACAAGGGTCTGCTGAGCACCACCCGTCCCCCCCACCCCGCCCCCAGGCCTTCCTCCCTCTGGGTTCACACTCCATATCTTCCCTTAGTGAGGTTGCGCTGATGCTCTAGGGGGCGGGTCGGTGGCGGGGAGAGAGGCCAGGGGTGGGGGGAGGCGGAGGAGGGCAGGGCGGGGGAGGATCTGTGAATTTAATAAAGTCAGCCTAGCCTGCTCGCCCGGTGAAGCCGCAGGGCTGATGCCACAGCGGTAACTTTCCTTCTGGGCGTCACGTGTTCCCTACATGCTGGAATTCCAGCCTGGCCTCCCGAGGTGGGAGGACAGAGGGCGGAGCTGGCCCACGGGCCAGTGTAGGCCTCAGGCCCTTTCTTGCTCACCCCATCCATGTGTCTTGGTGGCACGGGTCCTGTGGCCTGAATGGGGGCTGTAAAGGATCCAGGATGCAGGCAGGCAAACATAATCCTGCCACTGGCGGCTTTCCTTCCGCTCTGCGTGGAAAGGAACCAGAGCCAAATGCCACCGCTCCCGGGCCACATACTTTCTGCTGCCTCGCAGGACTGGGGAAGCACAGCCTGGCTTTGCACCCTGAAGCCAGTAGCAAGGTGACCTGAATCCCTGGGCACCCGAATAATGGTCCTGTTCAAACTCGTGGTTCATTTGCATCCTGGCTGGACGGGGGTTTGGGCACTCGGGTCGCCGGGTTCCTCTCTGCCAGCACCCCTGCCCAGCCCCACCTGGCCCAGCTCACAGAGCATCTCACACAGCACCTCGGACGCTCCTCCCTGCCTCTACGTGGTCTTGGGGAGATCACTGGAGTCAGCCAATTTTCTTATCTGGAAAATGGGGATGACAGTAGCTGTAACGACCTCATTCTATTGCGGAGAGAGAAGAGGGGCTGGAAGTGAGATTCTGGAGATTCCATAGTGTTTGAGGGCAGATTGCGTGAGCCTTGGAAAAACATAAGAGGTATCACTGGAAATGCCAGGTAGGCCCGTGTTCCTCCACCCACCCTGGCTTCTTGGGGCCCCCTATCCAACCAAATCCCCCGGGCTCGGGTGTGGGCTTGGGGCAGGGACACTGCAGCTCAGGGTCGGGGGTTGGGGGTCAGGGGTTGGGGAGGGGAGCCCACCCTCGACCCACAGCCTCCTCCAAGTTCTCCCAGCAGGGTCCTGCCTTTTCTCTCACTGCCTCAGCAGAAACAGGGTGGGCATAGGGCTGAGGAGGGGCCTTTCCAAGGGCCTCAAGACGTTCAGAATCTTCCCTTTCCTTTCCTTTGCCCAGCTGAATGACTGAGTGCATCCGTACCTCCCAGGCCCCAGGATGCCCCTCCCTGCTTGGCCGGCCTGGGTCTCTGCACACCAACCACTGCTCCCCTCCCCCTCTTCTCTCCAAGCCCTCCCCTTCTCTCCTGGGATTTTCGCCCTAAAGACTGCCGACCTGGGGGCTATGAGGTAGTGTGCATCTGATGGCCCCACCAGCCTCAGGGTATCTGAGGCTCATCTGCCTGCAACTTCAGTTTTACTGAACGATTAGTGGGGAGACACACACACTCACTCCCACGCATGCACACATATGCTTTGGAGTACAACGCGAGCAGCCAGATTATTTTTACTATAGAGCATGAAATTCAAGGAACACGATCTCTCTTCCGCTGTCGTTTTGAGACCCCTGCAGGAGGCTGCTGCCCTCTGCTGTTTTTGATAAGACAGAGGAGGAGCGTTGGGGTCCTCCAAGTCTCTGATTGCCCAGGTCCCACCTGCTCCCCTCCTCCAGTCCCCTCGGCCAGACTATCTCCCACGCACACGTGCTGTGTGCTCGCGGAGAGCGCCCAGGGGCCCCCGAGGGCCCGAGGGGAGAGGCAGGGGGGCCAGCAGAGCGCCCAGTCTGCCGTCACCTCTCCACGGCCAGACCAGGAAAGTAACCCCTCTCCTTCCATGCCTCCTCCCTCCCAGAACATGAATATCCAGGTGGAGGACATCCGGATCCGAGCCATCCTCTCCGCCTACCGCAAGCGCACCCCGGTGACGGAGGGCTACGTGGAGGTGAAGGAGGGCAAGACATGGAAGCAGATCTGCGACAGGCACTGGACGGCCAAGAACTCCCGCGTGGTCTGCGGCATGTTTGGCTTCCCTGGGGAGAAGAGCTACAACGCCAAAGTGTACAAGTAAGGAGGGTGCGGGGAGTGCAGCTGGCTGGGCTCTGGCCCTGCCTTGTTGTAGAGTTAGCTCTGCAGTGGCCTGGGCTGCTGCTGTCTCCCCAGCAGGTGATTATTTTGAGAAATCTGGACCTTGCAGCAACTGTTAGGAAATTGAGAAACCGATCGATTCGATTCGGTTATATCCATGCCGAGTAAATCTTGCAATGCTGTTAGGATTTCCAAAGTTAATATCTCCCAGGGGGAAAAGGAGTGGATCCTAAGGAGACTTAGAGTAATTTGCCCGAGGGGGTGTCCAGTGAAGGGTTTTCAGCTCAGGACAGGCTGGTGTATTGGCTGGTCGTGGGGTCTTCCTAGTTCCTCTAATAAGGATAATAATCGGCTTTACTGAGTGCTTACTACATGCCAGGCGGCTCTGGTTTTAGTCTCTTAAGCTTCACAACACTAGGAAGCAGGGGTCTATTTCAGAGTTAAGGGAATGAAGTCAGCGAGGGGTGATAAATCTCGGAAGTGGCTGGGACTCCTCTGGCGGTCCAGTGGTTAAGACTCTGCGCTTCCACTGCAGGGGGCACGGATTTGATCCCTGGTCGGGGAACTAAGATCCCACATGCCGTGCGGCGTGGCCAAAAAAAAAAAAAAACCTAAGAAGTGGCAGATCCAGGATCCAAACCCAGGTCTCCAGCGACAGGGTCCACACTCCTCAAGAGTGTAGACTCACTACCTCTTTCCTTTCAAGCCAAGGAGAGAGGTGGCTTCCAAGCCAGGAGACAGGAGTCCCAGCCCCAGATCCTCTTCCAGATCCCTAGGGTCAGCGTAGGCTGCGTCCCTCCCTGGGCTCGTCCTGGCCGCCTCCGGCCAGAGCCCCCAGTCCACCAGGAGGGTGAGTGCTTGGAGGCAAGCTGCCTGGCTGGGCGGGTGAGCATGGTGGTGATTTCCACCCCCAGCGGCCCTCAGACATGGCCCAGACCTTCCTGTTTGCACAGGGTGGGATGGGGGCATGCAGGGTGGTCCCCATCTTCTAAACAGTTTGGAGAAGTCCCTCCAGCTGGCCAGCTCCTTCCCTGGAGATACCTTCTCAGCTTTTCCTTCCCATTGGAGCCAAGAAAAGCAAATCCCCTCCCCTGACAGGCCTCCTACCTGCTGGACCCACCAGAGCGCCCAGCCTGTCATAGGTCTGAGTCCAGACCCGGGAGCAGGAAGGCTGCCATGAGCCCTGCCCGGAGCAGGATGGGGTGCCTGAGGCCAGACAACACGTGGCTTGTTCAGAGGGCATTTGAAAGCTACCTCCTGAACTGCGGATGGACCGGAGTCCTTTTCTGCCTTTTGAGGAAGGATCTCAGATCTCAGATCTGTTTTGGCAGCTGGGCCGCACATGATCCTCTCACGAACTGGGTTTGAAAACCCCCTCCCTGTTCCTCCTACTCTGTGTCTGTGGCTTTGCTTTTTCAAATGCCGGCAGGAAAAAGGCTGCTAAGTCTGGGAGGCATCCAAGGTGGTGGGAGGTGAGCAGTACTCTCACAGTACATCTCACCGAGATGGGAGATGATTAGCAGACACTGGAAACTAGCTCCTGGTCCAGCCCTCTCGCTGGAAATGGTATAGAGGAGGGGCGGGGCTGAGGCATGGGAGGGCAGCTAGGCTAAAACCTTCTTCATCTCAGCTTGTATTTGATGTGGTATGTTAGTCCCTGGGATGCAGCTGACATTTGGGGCCCAAAAGAGAAAAGCGTGTTGGGGAGAGTTTCCGTGCTTCGGTGGTGCTGTTAGGGATTGAGCTGGTAGCTGGTAGGAGGAAGCTGTTAGCGAAAAGCAGGGCCTCCCAGGGCATGTGGGGTCCTCAGAGGTCACCCGGCCCAAGCCCTCAGGCTGCACAGGAGGAGACCCAGGCCTGAAGGGCAGTGGAGTCGGGGGTTCACAAAACCACTCCTGCCAGAGATGCAGGGCAGCCCAGGCAGGTCTGCTCCAGGGAGAGCTCTCCACACTGCTGCCTCCACCCTCAGACCTGCTCCTGCTTTGCTCCACCCTAGAGGCGGGGCCTGGCCACACTGCACAGGCCGCCACCACCGGCTGGCTGGGTAAGTCTGAGAGCTGGGGCAGCACTGGCCTGGAGACAGGGGTATCTGTGAGCCCTGCTCAGAGACTGAGGACAACAGAGGCCTGGGAGCCAGAGCAAGGGCCACACCCTGCATGGCCCCTGCATCTGGGCCTTCTGGTAGCATCTTTCCCCACCTCCCTTTCACCTTTCCTGCAGCAGCCTGTCAGTCGCTACTGTTGCTGACCACACCCCCAAGGCAGGGGAGGGGGTCTCCCCGGGAGGCCCTTCACCTCAGGAAGGAAATTGTTTTCAAAGTAATTCTCTCTGGGGTGGGGTTAGTAATCTCCAGGCATCCACCAGGCCCCTAAGGGACTTTGCAGCCTTGGGAATTCACCTGGGCAGCATCTATGGCCTCTCCACCCTGCCTTCCTCTGCTAACCTGCAGGTCTGGTGGCCTTAGAGTTATCCCCAGGCCGCGACCGCAGCTCTTCATCAGAACCTCTGCTGGCCATCCAACCTCGACACCCCTGGCCAAGTCAGAAGAGTCTGGCGGGGTTGCCTGCAGGGCCCCCAGAGGCCTCTGCCCTCACGGGCTCTCCCCAGGGGGAAGTCAGGGGCTCTCACCAAGGGCCGCTTTGCCATGGGCTGACTTCTATGCTGGACTGGGAAGCTGTGCATATACCTCGAAATTGATAAAGCTGAAGCTTCAGGGCCCCATCCCCGGGGCCAGGAACATTTTGTAGTCATTTTCTTTTTCTTAAAGCAGGATCACAATAACGATATGGATTTATTGATGGCGAGCTTACTGAGCAGAGATTCTGCATCTAATGTTGCATCTTGCGAGTTAGGAAGAGCTCTAAGACTTCGGTGAGTCGGCTGAAACAGGGACCAAAAGGAGGCCCTCCACAGCCAATTATAGAAATGCCGGATCCACTTTGGTTTCATGTAGAGAAAGGGGTTCAGAGGCTTGGGGAGACTGGAATGTTGGAGTGGATTTGTCACCTAAGATCTGCTCTCCCACCCGGGAGGGTCCAGAAGACAGACTTCTCACCCTGACCATGGGGAATAAGTTTGTGAGGGGAGCCCTGGCGTTCTTAAGAGCTCCCTGACGGCTCTTCTCTGTAAGCCAGACCTCAGGGTGGGAGCTGCAGTCACCGCAGCCTGGGAAACCTAAATGCAATGGGGGTAATTGGATCGGGGTTGGCAGGGGCCAAGCCACAGCATTCAACGCCAAAGGCAAGGTGGGCGTGGCTACTGAATGGCCAGCAGATCAGAATACTCTGACTCCAGCAGACCTGTGGTATCGACCAGCTGATCTAGTTGGCTGGATCGTGGTGTCCCTAGAAGTGAAATAGGAAGCCTCCTCAATTCCGTTTTCTGGACGGGGGGCACACCGTGAGTCTTGTGGAATTTTAGTTC
This sequence comes from Physeter macrocephalus, assembly GCF_002837175.3. Classification (NCBI taxonomy): domain Eukaryota; kingdom Metazoa; phylum Chordata; class Mammalia; order Artiodactyla; family Physeteridae; genus Physeter; species Physeter macrocephalus. Next base: position 93,671,600 of record NC_041222.1, on the reverse strand, counting down.
CCCGGCCAGGGATTGAACCCTGGCCCTCAGCAGGGAGAGCGCGGAGTCCTAACCACTGGACTGCCAGGGAATTCCCTACTCAATCCTTGATCTGTAAAAGCAGAAAAGTTCTAGGTCAAGAGAACAGAAATCTAACCTGAATCATAAAAACAGGCCCGGCCTCTCAATCAGTATCCAGACTTAAGCCAGTTTACAGACCCAGAAGCCCTTGAATGAAGAGGAGGCCAGGTCCCCTTGAAGAAGGACTGTGGCATGCTGCCAAAAATGTATACTGCTAATCATTGGCCCAGGCTTCTCCAAAGGAGAAGATCACTGTATGTTGGGCCCAAGGAAATAATCAGAACCTTCAGGAACCACTGGACACGGGCTCTGAACTGACACTGATTCCAGGGGCCCAAACATCCCTATGGCCCACAGTCAGAGTATGGACGTCAGGTGATCAATGGAGTTTGGCCTCAGGTCCACTCATAGTGAGCCCAGTGGGCCCCTGAACCCATCCGGTGGTTATTTCCCTAGGCCCAGAATGCACAATTGGAATAGACATAATCACATAGCGGGCAGAATCCCTACGAAGTCTGGCTTCCTCCTTGGCTGGGGGAGAGCCAGGAGGACTTCTCATTTTTTAGTTGAATCAGTTCAGCTCAGTGTTCTTCTAGCCACCCAGCCATCGGGCTAGATACCTCTTTCTTAAGTAGGCTTCCCGCTTGGCCAACGGCTGTCCTGTAACTCCAGTCGCCCACCAATCAGCAGGCCTGGAGTGGGCTGTCCACGCCTCCTCCCCAGCGCCTCATATCTGCATCCCCGTATCTGCATCTCGGGGGGCCTGCGGGAGTGAATCACGGGGGCCGGGTGGGCTCTGGTGGTGGAAGCCTGTGGAGGATCACGGGCAAGTTCCTGTGAGCTGATGTAAGAGGGCAGTGGGGCTGTCTGGGGAGGGAGGAGCAGCTCTGTGTCTGCCGGGGGTGCTTCGCTCTATATTAAGAGCTCGGTACATCTGTTCCTGGGAGAAGCTTGTGGTCATGGAAATCTGGGAGCTAGAAGATGTTCCAGTCCAGTGGGATCTGACCACTCCTTGTGCAGCTGACATCCCCTGGGTGTATTTGCTCGCCCGATGGTAGGGGTGTCATAGCAAGCTGTAACCGCCCCCCACCGAGTGCGTTCTCCAGTCTGATGTGGGAGTGTCATGGGAAAGAAGCTGGAGGTTGTGTTTCCAAGTGCAGGGGCCTTCCAGGGAGTGGGGAGGGGCAATGGCTCTTGGAATTATTAACAGTCCTCCTGTGTAGTCCTGTGCTCTGTCTGTAGCTATGTTGAGCACACATCCTGAATTTTCCAAGACAGTCCTTTTTTCAAAAGAATAAAATTGGGTGGGGGGCCTCTCCGCGTGGCTTGCGGGATCTTAGTTCCCTAACCAGGGATTGAACCTGGGCCACGGCAGTGAAAGCACCGAGTCCTAACCACTGGACCGCCAGGGAACTCCCAAGATAGTCCTTTTTATTTTTCGAAGATTCTGTGTCATTGCACCCACAGGTACAGTAGAATTACTAGCAGTAGCAATTTTTGATTAAGGAAAGATATCGGCAGCATCTGTAGGGTTTTTCCTTCCTCTTTGTTCATATCCCATTCACTCTGAGACAAAGCAGAAACTTCCAGGGCTGCTGGACCAGCAGGGACAGGACCCTGCTTCTGCCCATCTGGGGCCAACTTGCCCTGGGCGGCCCCTCCTCTGAGCAGTCCAGCTCTCCCTGGCATCTCACTGGATTCCGCCAGTCAGGGATGAGCACGTAGACCCCCAAAGACCTGGGACAGCATGAGAGGACAGGGTGTCCTCCCCGTCCTCCTCCTTTTCGAATCCCGCCATCATTCAAGGCCCAGTTCAAACCCACTCTTCCTTGAAGTCGTCCATCATCTCTCTTCTCTCATCTTTCTTTTTTTCCTCTAACCAGTACAGTTTTTATTTATTTATTTTATAGACACTTAGGTAGCCCTTCCAAGTGCCGGCCACTGTGGTTAAGTGCTTTATAAGAATTAACTCATTTAACTCTCCTAACAATCTGATGAAGTAGATCCCTTTGCTACATCTGATCTGGAGATGGGGAAACTGAGGCACAGTGACCTTTCTGTTAACCAATTCATTACTTACTGGTTGGTTATCATTTTAGAAAAAACGTTGACTCACCTCGATCCATATTCTGCCTTCCAAAAAAAACCCCATAAAAACACACAACACAGGCTAAGAGCTTACCTAGAATATGATATGGAGACAACCTCAGCCTCACTGACTCCTGGGTGAAGAATTTTTTTTTTAAAGTATAAAGATGGTAATTTAATAATGATAAAGGGGTTAACTCATCAAGAGGACATAACAATCTGAACTGTTTATGCACCAAATAACAGATCTTCAAAATACATGACGTAAAAACTGACAGAACTGCAAGGAGAAATAGACGAATCCACAATTATAGCTGGTGATTTCAGTTCTACTCTCTCAATAATTTATAGAACAAGTAAGGATATAGAAGACTTGAACGACGCTATCACCCAATTTGACCTATCTGGCTCTTAGAGAACACTCCACTCAACAACAGCAATATGCAAAATTTTTTCAAGTACCCATTAAAAGAAAACATAACCTAGCTAGAACATAAAATGTGCCTGGACCATAAATTATGTCTCAATCAATTTAAAATGATTCAAGTCATACAAAGCATATTCTGTGCACATGATGGAATTATGTTAGAAATCAATAACAGAAAGATATCTAGAAAATCCCCAAGTATTGGAAACTTGCATACCCAGTTCTAAATAACCCTTCTGTCATAAAAGTAATCAAAAGGTAAATTTAAAAGTATTTTGACCTGAATTAAAATGAAAACACAGTATCTCAAAATATGTGGAATATAGCTAAAGTAGTACTTAGAGGGACATTTATACTCCTATATTGGAAAGGAAGAAAGGTATCAAATCAGTGACATCAGCTTTCACTCTAAGAAACTAGAAAAAGAAGAGCAGATCAAACTGGGTGAAGATTTGATGTGGTCTGTGGCTGAGTTTCATCACCGTTATAATTTCCATGACGAAACCAAGTCTACTTTGACTCAGCAGAGGGGGGGTAATTTAAGTCTGTTCTCATTGCTTCTCATTGGATTCACATCTTTAATTTTGTCTGTCAATGGGAGAGAGTTTTACACTCAACTTGTCCTGCTCATTGACACAGGGAAATAAAGGCAGGGAGACAAAGGGGAGCAAGACAGCATGTTGAAGCTATCTGAGGAGTTTGGGTGACCAGCCATTCTGATTACCCAGGACTGAGGTGTTTCCTGAGACCAGGGGTCCCATCTCTTTTATTTATTTATTTATTTATTTATCTATCTATCTATCTATCTATTGAAGTATAGTTGATTTACAATATTGTGTTAGTTTCAGGTGTACAACGAAGTGGTTCAGTTATATATATATTCTTCTATATATATTTATATATAACTTTTCTTTTCTTCATATATACATATAAAACTGAAGATTATTTTCCATTATAGGTTATTACAGCATATTGAATGTAGTTCCCTGTGCTATACAGTAGGTCCTTGTTCTTTATCTACTTTATATATAGTCGTGTGTATCTGTTAATCTCAAATCGTAATTTATCCCTCCCCCCTTTCCCCTTTGGTAACCATAAGTTTGTTTTCTATGTCTGTTGAGTCTGTTTCTGTTTTGTATATGAGTTCATTTGTATTATTTTTTTTAGATTCCACATGTAAGTGATACCATATAATATCGGGTTGGCCAAAAATTTCGTTTGGGCTTTTCCATAACATCTTGTCTTTTTCTGTCTGACTTACCTCACTTAGTATGATCATCTCTAGGTCCATCCATGTTGCTTCAAATGGCAATATTTCATTCTTTTTTTATGGCTAATATGCCACTGTATTTGTCTCTCTTAGATCCCTTTCTGCATTTTGTGTTTGTAGGCTTTAGTGTTATCTCACTACACTCAGTTAGTCCCTTGTCTTCTAGAATGTGAGCTTCCTGGGGGCAGGAGGCCACCACTGCCCTTCCGGGTCCTGCTCCCCAGTGCCCAGCGCGGGCCCAGCATGACCAAGGGCTCAGTGAGTGCTGGCGGATGCACCCTGCAGAGCTCTGTCTGGAGTAGGACTGAACCCCAAGAGCAGGGGCCGTGCCTCTCTGGTCCCACCACCAGCTCCCCAGCAGCTGGCACAATGGCTGGCCCCGGGCAGGGGTCCAATGCCCAGTTGTGGCAGAAGGGAGGGGTGGGCACCAGGATGCCTTGGTCACCTGCCCCGTCCTACCTTCTGCAGAATGTTTGCCGCCCGCAAGAAGCAGCGCTATTGGCCATTCTCCATGGACTGCACAGGCACGGAGGCCCACATCTCCAGCTGCAAGCTGGGCCCTCAGGTCTCGCTGGACCCCGTCAAGAATGTCACCTGTGAGAATGGGCTGCCGGCCGTGGTGAGTTGTGTGCCTGGCCAGGTCTTCAGCCCCGATGGACCCTCAAGATTCCGGAAAGCCTACAAGCCAGAGGTGAGGATGGGGCAGGTGATTTGGCCACTTGGCACCTGAGGGGGAGGTCTGGTGGTTAAGGGAGCAGAGAGGGACCCCCAAGAGAGAGCAAGGAAATGCAGACCACTTTTCTAGAGGGCAGGAAGGCAGAGGACACCTGTCAGGGCCAGCCTCTCCGATAGATGCCACCTCTAGGGTGTGACAAGAAGCTGAGCCCCTGCCCCTAATCATTAGCACCCCTACCTGTCCTTCCACTGCTGCTCTATTCTGAGGCCAGCGTCCCCTCTGTGGGGGACAGATACACTGGAGAGGAACATGACTCATTACTGACGTCACAGGCTCCGTGTGCTATCTGTGGACCGCATGAAGGATGGGAGTGGCCACCTGGGGCTCCCGCACAATTCCCAGAGGAATCAAGCATCCTGGAAACACGATCCAACCGTCAAAAGCACGTGAAATCAGCAACTTTCCAACAAGTTTTGGTTTATTCTGCAACAGAAAGGGTAACAATTTTTAAAAGCTGCCACCGTGATAGTAAATGGAAACGTGCCATCCCCACGTCTGTGTTATCTGTACCCGTTATCACGTTATACGTTTGTGAACCAGCCAGTGTGTGTGCGTGTGGGTGTATTCAAGAGATGTCAGTGTACGTCTGTTCACATCAATTACATCCCCACTTCAAGTGACTGATTCCTTAGGACAAGCGAATTATCCCAACCATTGGCAGGCTTGACACATCCTCTGAAGACGAGAAAGTGCACTATGCTGTCTTCCCTTGAAAATCATTAGGCAGCTTTTCTATTTCCGACGCTCCTCTTTTCACATATCCACGAAAGGTCTCTGTGATTTGCATGCTCTGAAAACTGCTAATACGGGCCGGTGGGTGGGAAAAGCAGAGGGGAGGGGTAGGAAAGAGAGCTAATCATTTAGTAGGGATTGATTCCCTGTATCAGATGAAACCTAATTACTTGGGAATCGGTCCCCTGGGCCAGGACAGGTTCCAAGTCAGCTCCGATCGCATTAGGGGTAAGACGAGAGAGGAAACTCTGATGGGGGCAGATGGTGTGTCAGGCGGGTCCAGGCGGTGGGGTGGAGTGGAGGGCAGGAGTAGCAACCCCTCCCCAAGCCGAGGCAGCCTCATTCTGTGTCTACTGTCCCTTCTCCATATCTCTCCCCCTATCTACCCCCCTGCCCTCTCCAATCTCTCCTCTCCATCAACATCTAATGACCTGCTCTTGGACAGGGGCTGATAACACTCATCCAGTGGAAACGAGAAACCCAGGCAGGAGCCGATAAGCCACACTGGGTGGCCCCTCCCAGGCTGGGGTGGCATATTTGGACAAAAGAAGAACCCTTAAACAAAAGGAGTGAAGTGAACACAGCAAGCCCAGGCATCAACCGGAGGGTGTGGGAACTCTTTGGGGTGTCTTCCTGGCACTTCCAGCCGGCAGCCAGCCCTGTCCCCCTCAGTCCTCACCAGGGCCTCCAAACTGCACAGACCTGACCACACATCGCACGTGTGCAGCCAGGCCACACAGGCATGCCTGCAGCCCCTCACTTCCCCCCACCGCCACGTGACTTGACAGCCACATCCTTTCTACAGCCTCAGCCTGAGCCTCTGAGCTTTCCTCATGTGTCATCCAGAATACCAGGTCCTACTGTTTTGGAATTCCTCTTACTGTGTGGTTGAAAGCAAAGGAATCAAGTTCATACCAAACCAATTATAAAAAAAAAAAAGAGCAAGCAAGGCTTACATCACATTTTCCCTTGGTTTCTTTCTTTCCTCCAGGGCCAGCTGACTCTGCCTGGCCTCTGCCAGAGAGGGTAAGGTTATCTGGGACTCTGTCTTACGCTTGAGTCACGGATGGTCCGCTCCATGGGAAGGGGACCCTGACATCCAGCTAGAGAGCTTGGGAAAGGAAATGGGGGAAGGGAGAGGTCACGGTTCTACAACAGTCAGGGACTGCGGCCAGCAGTTGTATTTGTCATGTTTTCTAAAGCTAGACTAAAGTTTCTTGAAGCCAGTGTGGGTTTTGCACCCCTCCCTGTCCCTCTTTTCTTCTCCCTCTAGTGCCAGGGTCTGTCCCTGAGGTCTGTAAATCTAGGTGGGGACCTTAGCTGGAGGATGGAGACACAGGCTCTTGTTTGATGCCTTGGCCCTCGAGATGACTGCTGTATGTTAATGCTTGAAAACCACCACCTCCAACCAGGCCTGCCTCGTCCAGACCATCAGTGGGTACGATGAAGGGAGTCCGGGCTGACAGCCTTCTGAGTTCCCCGCCCCAGCACGTGCACACACACACACACACACACACACACACACACACACACACACACACACACACACACACACACACACTCATGCATGCACAGAAACGGATCCAAAGCAGGGTATGTGGGCAGATGGAGTCAAATGACCCGTCTCCCACCTTGTAAGGTGTAATCCAACGGGAATAAGATGCTGGTGGAGAGTAGGTCTTACTCCTGTGCAATTAAATAATCCCCATAAGGTGATTAAGGCTTCCGGCCCGTCAGTGAGCAAGTAGACGTAACTAAACTATAACCACCTACTCTCTCTGCATGTCTGGTGGGGCTGCATCTTCTGAAGAGCTGGGCTGATCTGGACGTGGAGTAGAATCGGGCTGGCAGGAGCTAGAGTGGTGACTAGTCATGAGCCCAGCTGCAGGAGCGATGTCGGACGTGACCAGTGGGCGGCTCCCCATCCCCTTGCCACGGCCCATCGCCAAGTCTTGGCCGCCTCACTGGGGCCCCGCCCGCTCACTCTCTGTCTTCTCTCTCCTGCCTCTCATCGGCCTGCAGAGCAGGATCCTTGCGGTGTGGTCCGTTTAGCGCCCTGGAATCTCCCCCGGGGCTAGGCCAGACCGCAGCACTCTGTTACAAGCAGGATAGAATTATGATCCATTTGGAATCTGCAGACTTTGGGGGTAGGAGCTTCTTTCTGTAGCTCTGAAGCTTGAGGTTCTGGAGTGAGGGCGTGCAGGGAAGTGTTGGTGTTAAGGTCCTCGAGCAAGTATGGGGTGGGGTGATGGGCTGATGAGGGTCCCTGAGGGGCTCCCCAGTGGTCCAGGACGAAAGGTCCACGAGAAGCCTGCAAAGGGAGCGCACAGCAGAGCCGACCTCGCAGAGTGAGCCTGCGCGCCCCCACCCCTCCGCGGGCACACTCACAGGTCGAGCACCGTCAGCTCCTAGCCTGGTGCCGGGTTTGGAGTGGGGAGGGGTTGGGAAAGGAGGGGCGTGAGCCGCACTCAGCAGGACCATGTGTCTCTTCAGCAACCCCTGGTGCGGTTGAGAGGAGGTGCCAACGTCGGGGAGGGCCGCGTGGAGGTGCTCAAGAACGGAGAATGGGGTACCGTCTGCGACGACAAGTGGGACCTGGTGTCCGCCAGCGTGGTCTGCAGAGAGCTGGGCTTCGGGAGCGCCAGAGAGGCCATCACAGGCTCCCGGCTGGGGCAAGGTAAGGCGTGGGGAGGACATTCTGTGGCCTCTCTTCACGGAAAGTGTCACATGGGGAGCCCAGCCGGGGCTGGCTGGCCTCATCCTTTCCAGGCTCCTCTTGCTTTGCCTCCTCCCTCCAACAGCTGCTGCGCTATTAGGAAATCCCAGGCCTCTCCCCAGGCAGTTGGAGCTGGAAGGGCCTTAGGGAATATTGAGTGCCCATTTTATGGATTTGGAAGCTGAGACCCAGAGAAGGAAGTAAACGACCAAGATGAGACAACATATTAGCACCCAATGAATATGCTAACGGAGGTCTACCCAACTCCTAACCCAGTGCTCCCCACAGCCCCACTGAGAAAACTGGAATTTCCAGGTCCTTCCCCCAGGAGAAGACCTCAGAATTCATGAGGCTATGGACCACCCCCGGCCCAAAAGAATCCTGAATGTCATCTTACTTTTCCACCCTGAGTTAGCACCGCACACATTCTCTCCCTGCCGCCAGAGACTGGGAACAGGATGCCCTGCTCCCGGTGTCATGAGACGCTAACAGAAGAAGGGGCCTGGTTTTTATTAAGTGTCTCAAACAAATCTTTCCTTTGAGCAAAGAACAAGAGTATAGGAGGCTTTCAAGCAGGTCACCCTGTTGAGAGGAATGTTGTAAACATGACACGGCAACACAACAGATAACTTCCCCTCCCGACCCCCATGAAGACCACTGCTCTGTGCCAGCCCTGGTCCTGCAGAGGGTGGAGTCTTTGCCCCAAACAGACTCTGCAGCCCAGCGAGCGTCCAGCGCTCCCCCCGCAACCGCCCCACCACCCAGCGGGCCTTTGTGTGTTGAGCAAAGGAAACCAGTCATCTGCAGGAATCTTTTCAGTGTTGACCCCCAGGGAGGCTGCTGCAGACCGGGGGCTGCCGTGGTTGGGAAGGGGTGGAGAGGGAGGAGAGTGGGCTGCAGACGAGGGCGGGCTGTCCTATCCCGTGAGGAGAGGATGTTTCCACACCGTCAGAAAAAACACCATCACCCCACAGAAAGGAGTATGGTGAGGTCATTGGCCGCAACCTGGAGGAAATAACAGCGCAGTGGACCCGAGAGACAAGTCTTGGAATCATAGATGGCGCTGCTACAGAAGAACTCAGAGTTCATCTCGTACAACAGATGAGGAATCTGAGGCTCTGGAGAGCGAGCCCGAGGTCACACCTATAGTTAGTGGCAGAGAAAGATTGAAACTCAAGTCTTCTAACTCTCAGATGTGGGCTTCTCCCTCCTACCCACCTGTGTCAATCTGCTCGCATTCAGAACATCTCTACCCCCAATCCCTGCAAGCTTCCTAGGGTCTACTGAAGTTTGAGGGTCTAGGGTGGACTAGAGCGTTGCTTCCTGCCAGCTGTCAGTGACCCCAGTGACAATCTCTCTCCTCCCCTGTCGTGGTGAGCTCTTTGCGGTTCCCTTGGATCTCAGATATTCCCACAGTCCATTGTACTAGTTGGCTAATGTGTTGGTTTGTGGTCTCCCCAGGCCTACAGGACAAAGACCACTCATTCAGAGGAAGAAACAAGCACCGGATGACATAAACATTCCATTTATCATGGGCGTGTGCTATTTGACCTAATTATTTCATTGCCCAGAGCAGCCAAAATTTTCCCAGGGCCCACGGAACTCTGGGAGAAAGAGACATTTGGCATTTTCAGTGCTGTCCTTGAACGAACCATTGGATGATCTATCATCTTCTGCCACGTTGGGCAGGTCAACTCTGGTAGACAGAAAGGGAAAAGTCCACATTTGAGGTCAAGCCACAGAGCAGTCAGGGTCCATCCTCAGCCCTGCCTCTAGCTGGTGGACCAAGTTACCACACCCACAGCGAGGGTAGTGAAAGGGCAAGTGCTGAGGGGCGGGCAGTCTGAGTCCTGGTCCTGGCCCTGCCACCTACATGCTCGGTGAGCTTGAGCAACCTTCTGGGTCTCAGATCCTTCAATGGATTCACGGTGTCTGAGGTTCTGTCTGTCCAGCCTCCTGGGATTCTGAGACCTGCTCTTATCACCAGCATAGATGTTAGGTCAGAGTCAGGCACTGTGCTTTGTGTTCTGAGATCCCCTGTACACATCTGAACTCCAGCTGTCTGTTCACACAACTGGCTCCCACCATGCCCGGTTCATAGTGCTCTGGAGACATTCATTTTATCAAGAATGAATGAATGAGGGACTTCCCTGGCAGTCCAGTGGTTAGGACTCTGCACTTCCACTGCAGGGGGCACGGTTGGATCCCTGGTCGGGGAACTAAAAGATCCCACAAGCCTCGCGGTGTGGCCAAAAAAAAAAAAAGGAATGAATGAATTAATTAATTCCAGTTGCATAAGTAGGGTGAGCTGAACAAACACTTGGTAAAGAAGCTCCAACACTCCAGACCCACGCTGTCCAACAGACATATAATGTGAGCCACATATGTAATGTTAACATTTTCTAGTAGCCACGTAAAGAACAAATAAAAAGAAAGAGATGAAATTCATTTTAATAATCTATTTTCCTTAATATTATATATAATATTTCCAAAATATTATGATTTCAACATGTAATCAATATAAATGCTCTTGATGAGATAGTTCACAGGTAGGGTACTGACTCTCTGAAATGCAGGATGCGTTTTGCACTTACAGCCCATCTTGGTCTGGACTGGCCACATTCCACGTGCTCGGCGAGGTGGCAGCTGCTGCGCTGGATGGGGCAGCTCCAGAGCAGTGCCTTTCAAACCCTTTTGCTTGAAACCGCCCATCAGAAATACTGACAGCACATGCAAGTAAAGCCGAAACATGAGTCTCTGGAAACAATGCTTACCTTTATAACATTCACAGTGATCCTTGAAGGCAGGCCTCTGCTTAGATGGGCAGAAAGGAGGAGGGGTGTCAGGGGGCAGGAGGCAGAGGCAGCACCCCTAGATGAAGGGGAACATAGTGCTTCCAACAGCTCAGCTCTTTCCCAGAGCAACCTGCTCTTTTCCAGCCTAGGGTTTCCTCTCCTGACTCTCCTGAATGAGCTTCAGAAACTCGGGAAGATCATGCTGTGGGGTCAGACTGCCTGGTTTGAATACTGGTTCCTCCATCAGCCCAGTTACTTAATCTTTGGTCCCCTGTGGGGACCATTTTGTTGGGGTGATTAAATGAGTTAATATAAACAATGTGTTTAGGACAGAATCCAACACATAGTGAGTGCTCAATAAATATTAGGTACCATCTCCACCACCATAATCATCATCATCATCATCATCATCACCATCACCACCATCATCACCATCATCACCATCATCATCATCACCATCACCACCATCATCACCATCATCATCATCACCATCACCACCATCACCACCATCACCACCATCATCACCATCACCATCACCATCACCAACACCATCATCATTACCACCAGTACCATCATCACTGTCATCATTGCCATTATCACCATCATCACTATCCTCACAATCATCAAACAAGCCACTGCTCTAACTGGATACTCAAATCCAAGGTTGCTCTATGTTTCTGAGCCCATCTTAATTCATGAGCTGTGGCCCTGCTTGCTTCAGAGTCTGTTGGGGGTCTGTATTTTGCATAGCCTTTCCGCTCTGAGTCCTTGGATATTTCCAGCCATAGTGACTGATGTGTTTTTATAAATTTTGGACTAAGAAAGCCGGAGGGAGACTAGAGGCTATTTCATTCGTCCTACTGGGAGATGACAGGGTTGGACTAGTGTCGTGGTGGCAGAAATGAAAAGCACTGAGATTTGGGGGGAGCGAACAGAACATGGTGAAGGATTGCTTGTCTGTGATAAAGGAGGAGGAGGTGGTGCCTCTGGGTTCTGGTGAGAACAGGCAGGTGGATGGAGGTGCCACTTCCGGAGATGGGGAGGTGCTGGTGGAAAAACAGTCTAGGGAAAAAAAAATGTCATGAAGAGCCTAGGGGTAGGACGGGAATAAAACACAGACCTACTAGAGCATGGACTTGAGGATATGGGGAGGGGGAAGGGTAAGCTGGGACGAAGTGAGAGAGTGGCATGGACATATATACG
>NC_041222.1:93653987-93659313 GCF_002837175.3 Physeter macrocephalus | reverse complement strand
AGAGGGGTGGGATAGGGAGGGTGGGAGGGAGGGAGACGCAAGAGGGAAGAGATATGGGGACATATGTGTATGTATAACTGATTCACTTTGTTGTAAAGCAGAAACTAACACACCATTGTAAAACAGTTATACTCCAATAAAGATGTTAAAAAAACCAAAAAAAAAAGCAAAACTTTCTAGAGAAAAAAAAACAGACTGGAGAAGGCCCTCCTGCTGGAATTAGAAAGGACAAAAGCAGATGAGTCTTTCAAGAAGTTCTCCCTGAAGGAGAGGAAAGTGACAGGCCAGAGGGAGGTGTAGGGTCAGGGGAGGGTCGTTGTAAAGATGGGAGATTTTAGCACGTCTGGGTGCTGAGGGACCGACCCAAACCAGAGGAGGTTGGTGAGGATCAGGAGGGAGAGGAGAACGCAGGGCAAGACAGGGTCCAAGGCGGGCTTCCAGGCAGTCAGGAGCTCCCGGAAAGAACTGGACTTGGATCCATCTTGATGGGCTAGACAGAGGAGAGGTAGGTCTGTGAGCTGAGCTGAGCTGAGCTGAATGCTGCACAGAAGGAATTCCCTCTCCCCAGCAGTGGGAGGCTCCGCCTTGTCATCCAGGTGCCTGTAAGGGAAGCTTCCCGCATGCGCACTAGAGGTCCTTGCTGAATGTCTTCCGTCCGCCCTTGCAGCTCCACTCTCCGCCTTGCCCACATGGTCCAGGGTCCTGGGAGGCAGGCTTGGGTGTGGCCAGCTGAGAGCCCTGGGGGAGACTGGAGGTGGGGAGAGTGGAGGGCCAGGTCTTTATTCTCCTTGTGGGCCACTGTGTCCCTCCACCGAGGGTAACGGCTCCTGAAAGGTGGCCTCCCCACATGGCTTTTTTGCTGTCCTGGGCCAGATATTGGCACCCTCCCTTTACTCCTGCAGGCCAGGGGGTGGCCTCTGTGCCCCAGGGTTATTAGCCCACAAGTACTGGACTATCCACTTTGATTTTGTGATTTCTCCACGCTCTGTCCATACCTTTATTTTTTAAATCTCTTTCTCTAACTCAGATCATCCAATTTGAGAATGCCATCTCTTTCCTGCAAGGAGCCTGACTACACAGAGACAGTCACCCCTTTCGGATTCATCAGTGCATGGAATGTTGTCCTCTAGTCCAACCCCTTTATTTCAGTGAGAAAACCATATTCAGAGAGGCTGAGTGAGTTGGTCAAGGTCACACAAGTTAGTAGCAACTTTTGTTTCTTCTCATGGAAGAAATGATTCCCAAGACAAGAAAACATTCTCTCCAGGTAGAAGAGGCCTGGGTCATCGAGCTGATTATAGGAGGTGGTTGGGAGGATTTTGAGGATGGGAGAGGCATGTCCTTATTGTCTGGAACTTTCCTTCCCATCCTAGAAGCTTTCATAGCCTATGTGCCTTTTCCATCCCCAGGGATGGGACCCATCCACCTCAATGAAATCGAGTGCACCGGGAATGAGAAGTCCATCATAGACTGCAAGTTCAATGCTGAGTCTCAGGGCTGCAACCATGAAGAAGATGCTGGTGTGAGATGTAACATCCCCGCCATGGGCTTCCAGAAAAGGGTAAGGAGCCTGGATGCCCAGAGGGAACTGTGTAATATTTTGGTCACTGAAGCCCCAGGAAATGTAGACCAGGTGGCCTCAGGCTAAAGCTTTCCAACAGGTGGTAGTAGGGTGCTCTGATGATGAGCTCAGAAAGTTGTCAGGCTCTGCCGCTCTCACTGTTGGTGACCGTCACCTGGCCTTGGGGAGGAGCGAAATGAAAAGACACATGGGTGAGCCCTACTGGCCTTACTGGCAGATGTTGGGGATCCACTGTCCGCCACACCCTGCACTGGGGCTGGACATACAGGGTGATTGTAACTCGATCCTTCCTGCGAGGGATTCAAGGTCTACAGCATCTGTGGTGCCCTTGGCAAAAGCCCTTTCCAAGAGCCCAGAGGAACCACATTACAGCAGGTCTGCAATTCACACAGATCTAAGCACAATACAGATAGTATCTGGGGACCGAAGACTGTATTTTGGCTTCCAGAGGGAAAGAAAAGGGAACCTTTACAGCGTTATGTCCGAGACACACCCCTCCCTTTCTGAGATGGGGGTCTCTAAAAACCTGCATCGTGTCCCCTCATGTGGTGACCTTTCCCACAGGGGTAGCCAACAGGATGAACTCCTCTTTGCCAGGGGGTCGTCTATCCAATCCTACAAAAAGGCCCGGTAAACCCTATTTAATGCTCTTCACTAAACCATGAATTTGGTACAGGGCTGGCACATTGGAAGAACTTCTTGAAGGCTTATTTTTTAAATGAGCAAATGCAGACACATCAGGGTACAGAATGGCTCCCCAGCCAGGTGCCTGCTCTGACGGTGATTCTTGACCTTGGCACCAGCATGTCAAAGGCACTACTGGACTGGTCAGCCACAACAGTTCACCGCCCGATGGGGCCAAAAATGTGACCCCAACAGCCCTCAGCCAAGCCAGGCATCTGCTTGGGGGTGAGCAGGAGTGTGGCCACAGCCCCACAGCTGCAGGGAGGGTTCGCCATCTGTAATTGCTGAGCAGCGTTCCAAGAAAGCCATAACACGGCTATGAAAGCTGACGTGCCGAGTCCCAGTACGCTGGGGCAACGTTCTCTTCTGACAGATTGGACTTGGGTGGAATGGGGTTTTCAACCCAAAGGAAAGACCTAGGCCAAAGAAAGTGAAGTTTTCCAGAAGGGTTTTATGGTGGGTGGAGCTGAGCTTGCCCATGTGCCCGGTCATGCCAGTGGGGGCGCCACACTCCCAGCACAAACAGCCCTCACCCTTTCATGGGCCCTCCAGGCTGTAAAAGATGAGCCCAGTGCTCAAGCAGAGGGCGTGGGAGAGTTTTACGCCTGGATCTGCCATTTCTATCCCCCAGGAAGGAAAAGAAGGATGTCACCTCTGAAAGAAATCCCTGTGGGCTGTATGAGCCATCTCCCATGGCAGTGGGCCAGGCTTCTGCAGGGCCTGCCTTGGGGCTCCCAAGGGCATTAGTAACACCGCTGAGCAGAAAAATCAAGACTCCCAACCTTTATCACTGTGTTAGTTTTCTGGAGCTGCCATCGCAAAATACCACAGACTGGGTGGCTTAAACAATAAAAATTTATATTCTCGTAGTCTGGAGGCTGGAAGTCCAAGATCAAGGTGTCGGCAGGGTTGGTTTCTCTTGAGGCCTCTCCCTTTGGCTTGCAGATGGCCGCCTTCTCACTGTGTCCTCACATGACCTTTCCTCTGTGCACACACATCCCTGCTGTCTCTCTTCTAAGGAAACCAGTCCTATTGGATTAGGGCCCATCCATATGATCTCATTTAACCTTAGTTACCTCTTGAAAGGTCCTATCTCCAAGTGAGTCACATTTGGACTAACATGGGGGTTAGGGCTTCAGCATATGAATTTTGGGGGGGACACAAGTCAGTTCATGACAATCACACACTAGCTGATTCCTTAATTAAGCTCTTCAAGGTTTCAGTTTCTCCTGAGAAAATAAAGAGGTGAGAGAGGTGATTCCTAGCTTCCCTTCCAGCCTGCAATTCATTAGGAAATTGACTTCTCTGTTGAATGACTAATAAAACTCAGAGACTTGGAACCGGGTGGTTTTGTCCATCCAGCCACAGCAGAGCTGCGTTTCTTTCATTGCTCAGGTGAGACGCCAAGGCAGGGAGGCTCTGGGACTGGCAGGTGGGTTTACCAGGTGAGCTAATCCACACAGGGGCCCTGGCACCTTTGCTGACCTCTAGTTCCCCTCTGAACTGTGAGCCTGGCCCTGACTGGGTAGCAGGACCAAGCCCACATGTGGAATTTGAGTTGGAGAATGCCCGTGCTTGCTTTCATGTTAACATCTGGGTTGTGTTACCTCACTTGCTACCCACCACCTCCAAAAATAGGTGTGGGACTGGTGAACCACAACGTTATCAAAACACAGGGCGGCCTCGCCATGCCCCACTGGCTGGAAGTGGGTGTTTTGTTTCCCCTATTCACGCTCAGAAAACTTCAGCTGCCTGCATTTCACTCCCTTCTTTCAAACCCCATACTGCTGCCACTGAGAATCAAAGGAATCAGAAAAAAGAAATGCCTTGGGTTGTTTTAAAAAAACAGTGGAGGAGGATTGACCTCTCCTGGCATCCTTGAAGGGTAATGAGGTGGAGAGGGTGCAGGCCAGAGGCTCCTGGCTGACCCCGAGGCCTCTTGGGGTTCCACCAATGCTGGTAGAGTCAGAGCATTGAGCCAGGCCGCTTCCAGAATGGGACACCCAGGAGGGGTCCCTGGAAATAGAGAGCTGTGTCCTGGGCTGAGTTTGAACTTCATGGCTGGCCTCTTTTGTTCCCTCCAGAGTTTTCTAGAAAATGAGAAAAGGCCCCCAATGCATCTTGAGGAGCCTGGATTCCTCCCGGAGTGATGGAACCCTGCTCCCTGTTACGGAGGCTGCTCCAGGCTTGCTTAGCCTTGGATGCATGGCCACAGCTTGGAGCTTTGGGAAGTGCTTCAAGGAGAGGCCCCAGCTCCCCACTGGTGACCCCGAGTTTTCCTTGCCCCAGAGTCAGTGTGCAACCACTTTCTTCAGCCAGAGCCTCTCAGACTTCTGTTGGCTCTAGAACCTAGGACAGGAACACATGGCCAACAAACTTTGGCTGCACAAGCAGTGGTGGACAAAGGACAGGGACCCCCCCCAGAGAGAGCCTTTGAGACAGGAGCCTTCACATTGACACTTAATCTTGGGGCCCCACTGTTCTCTGGTAGCGGGACAAAGTGTGAACTGTGGGTTCTTCAGGCTCCCCCATCTTCATCTTTCACTGACCTTGGGGCAACAAAATGAAGTCATTTTTGGGGGGCAGTGGCCTATGAAGGGGGTAGCGGAGGTAGCTATCAGCCCCCAGTGCAGTCAGTAAGACAGGACACAGTCCGTAGGGAGATAAAAAATAATGATAAACCCAATTAAAAGTCATTCTGCTTTTCTTTTTTTGAATCTTTGAATTTTATTTTTTTTTTGTACAGCAGGTTCTTATTAGTTACCCATTTTATACATATTAGTGTATATATGTCAGTCCCAATCTCCCCAGCGCCCCCACCACTTCCCCCACTTGGTGTCCATACGTTTGTTCTCTACATCTGTGCCTCTATTTCTGCCCTGCAAACCGGTTCATCTGTACCATTTTTCTAAGTTCCACATATATGCGTTAGTATACGATATTTGTTTTTCCCTTTCTGACTTACTTCATTCTGTATGACAGTCTCTAGATCCATCCACGTCTCTACAAATGACCCAGTTTCGTTCCTTTTTATGGCTGTGTAATATTCCATTGTATATA